>NW_008352479.1:2736561-2737932 GCF_000622305.1 Nannospalax galili | reverse complement strand
ATTGCATGACACAGGTGCACTTACCTACATGCAGACAATACATGCATACACATAAAATTAAAATAATAAATAAATTTTTTAAATGACAGTATGCAATACACAACTTTCAATAATAACACTAAATATTAATGGCCTCAACTCCCCTGTCAAAGACACAGGCTGGTGCAATGGATCAAGAAAGAAAACCCATCTTTTTGCTGTCTGCAAGAAACTCATCTCACCTTCAAGGACAGACACTACCTTAGGTAAAAGGGTGGAAAAGAGAATATTCCAAGCAAATGGCACTAAGAAACAAGCAAGGGTTGCAATTCTAATATCTGACAAAATAGACTTCAAAGTAATCAGAAAAGATAAGGAGGGTCACTTCATTCTGATCAAAGGAACAGTTAACCAAGAAGATATTACAATTCCTAACATATATACACCAAACTCTGGTGCACCCAAATTCATAAAAACAACACAACAGGACTTTAAGACACAGATTAACCCCAACTCAGTAGGGGACTTCAATACTCCACTGTCTCCATTACACAGGTCAACTGAACAAAGAATAAATAGAAAGACATCTGAATTAAATGACACCATACATCAAACGGACCTAACAGACATCTTTCGAATATGCCACCGGAGTTGCTCAGGAATTAAGGTCAGCAATCAATAAGTGGGACCTCATTAAATAGAAAAGCTTCTGTACAGCAAAAGAAACAATAAAAAGTGAAGAGAAAACCCACAGAATGGGAAAAAATCTTCACCAGTGACACATCTGACAGAGGTTTAACAGTCAGAATATATAAAGAACTCAAAAAACAAAGAACCGAGAAGCCAAATGACCCAGTGAAAAGATGGGCTAAAGATCTAAACAGAGAGTTCTCAAAGGAAGAAATAAGATGGCTAAGAAACATCTCAAAAAGTGTTCAACATAGTTAGTAATTAGGGAAATGCAAATTAAAACCACCCTAAGGTATCACCTTACCCCAATCAGACTGGCTAGGATCAAGAGAACAAATGATAACAAATGCTGGCAAGGATGTGGAGAAAGGGGAACTCTCATTCACTGCTGGTGGGATTGCACACTTGTGCAACCTCTATTGAAAACAGTGTGGAGAACTCTTTAAAAATGAACCTACCATATGACCGGTTATACCACTCCTTGGCATATACCCAAAGGACTCATCCTATTGTAGAGACACTTGTACAAAATGTTTGTTGCTGCTCTTTTCACAACAGCTAAGAGATGGAAGCAACCTAAGTGTCCCTCTACTGATGAGTGGTTAACAAAAATGTGGTATATTTATACAATGGAGTTCTATTCAGCAGTAAAGAAAGATGAAATAATGAAATTTGCAGGTAAATGGATGGATCTAGAAACTG
>NW_008352479.1:2735225-2736357 GCF_000622305.1 Nannospalax galili | reverse complement strand
TCTAAAAGCCTTTGAGAGGGAGCTGACATTCATTCTAACTACTCCAACAGCTATCAAAATACCTGAAAGCAAATCCTGAATCCATCACTCTAGAGTCCAGCCTTGGAAGACAAAAGAAAAATGAGGAAGAACCCAATAGAGGGATGCTTTTTGAAGTCCCTGTCAAGAAGCTCCAATGGAGCCTCATATGAACATTTGAAAATTGCCCTGTTCTGACTTTTTTCTAATTCCCCGTCTAGAACTTGTAATGCTAATTACTCTTGCCTTGACTTCTCCTTCACATCTCCTATTCATGATTCAAGGACTTTCTTTTCCCCCTACAGATAAGAGTTATGCAATTTGGGAGTCTTTTACCCAATTGCCTCACCCTGCGTCCCTGTTCAGCATGGAAGAAGCCAGAGAAGCCGTCACCCCTATTCCCTATTGGCAATTTGGGTAACCCCTTCAGAGGATAGCATGATAAAATAGGAGTTAGGAATTGGCTAGGCAGTTAGGGTAAAAAGACCCCAAAGAAATGTAGCCAGTTTCTGGGCTAAAAGTCAAAATGTCCTTGGGCCTGTTAGCAACATACTCTGTTCCAAGACCAAAAATGTCAGAAGTATTTGGGAGCTTGTATCTAATCCTTAAAAGATTTTAGGGTTACCTCTTCAGAGGGGGGGAATGTTGGAGGGGAGAGAGTGGGCATGGATTTGGTCAAAACACCTTATATGCATGTATGAAACTCTCAATAAAGTTTTTGTAAAATTTTTTTTTAAATGCCAAAAAAAGATTGTTTGGGATGTTCTACATGATATACACAGAAAAAAAATCAACAAATAAAGAAATCAGTTATATTTGAGGAGGAAGCATAAAAATTTTCTTCATGTTAATTAATAGATGTGATAAACATTACCAGTGAAATCTACCTGATGACTTTATATCCATACTCAGATGCCAAGGATCCTAGTGTAACCGACTGTGACTAGTAATAATCAGATACACAGAGGTTAGAGACGTATGTGCAAACATCTAAATGTTAGTAGCATTAAAAATGAATCTTTCTGTAGGAAGCAGTATATTTTAAAATGAAATGGAGATCTGTTTTAAAGGTTAAAAATACATCCAGTTTTATGTCTTTCAGGTTTTATACCGA
>NW_008352479.1:2731589-2734718 GCF_000622305.1 Nannospalax galili | reverse complement strand
CTTTTATATGTCTGGTCATTTATTTCTATTTTTATGTTAATCCAGATAGAAAATAAAACATATTAATATCTAATATTTATAAATATGGTAAACTTTACCGAAATTTGATTTGGGGTATATCTTCAATAAAATTAATATAAACAGGAAAAAAAAGCTAGACAGCAGAAATGAGGCTTTGAAGTCAACATCAGCTTGATTTCTCCTTGTTTGTTCTATAGTTCATGTTTGTGGTCTCTTCAGCAGTAGGGTCTTACCATGGCATTCTAGTGGATAACCAAGGGCAGGGTCAATGGACAGGATTGTTTGAGAGTGCATGGGATGCCTGGTCAACAGCTTCAAAAGAGAGTCTATTCTTGGCATTGGGCTTTTACTCTGCAAGCTATCCTAGTTACTTTCTATTGCTAGATACAAACACTGACCATACCAACTTAGAGAGGAAAGGGTTTCTTTGTCTTACAGGTCACATCACAGTTCATCACAGAGGGAAGTCAGGACAGGAACTCAGGGCAGGAACCTGAAGGCAGGAGCTGAAACACAAACCATGGAGGTACTCTGCTTACTGGATTTCTCTCCTGGCCTGGGCTCAACCTGCTTTCTTATACAACCAGGACCACCTACCTAGGGGTGACGCTGCCCGTAGTGGGCTGAGCCCTCCCACATCACTCAACAATCAAGAAAATGTCTTGCAGACATGCTTACAACACCAGAACAATAGAAGAAATTCCTCAATTGAAGTTCTATCTTCTCAGGTGTACCACCCGTTGATGACTAAAGCTATTCAGCACAATTGACACTTGTCAAACGACACACATAACTATTAAACCACAAACTTTCTATTTCTTGTTCCCAAGATAAGATGTTAGTATTATTACATTATAAAACATACTGCAACTTTAAAAGTCCCACAATCTTTAAAAATTCCAATACTTTAAAACTTCAAAGTCCATTTAAAACGTCTTTAAAAAAAAATTATGGCATAGACTTCTGTGCCCCGAATTCCCTCTGGTTCTCCTGAGCTACCAGACAAACCATATAATATATTTTATTTGCATTTATTAACTTACAAAGGAATGAGAACCCAGTGCCTACCCCCATGCCTCTGGCGGCACAGCTCAGAGCTTGCCATATCAGACTGCATCATGGCTACCATAG
Source organism: Nannospalax galili (assembly GCF_000622305.1). Classification (NCBI taxonomy): domain Eukaryota; kingdom Metazoa; phylum Chordata; class Mammalia; order Rodentia; family Spalacidae; genus Nannospalax; species Nannospalax galili. The sequence continues at coordinate 2,733,566 of NW_008352479.1, read as the reverse complement.
TCCCTGCTAGCATTTGCTCAGGTCTCAGGCCAGCCATCTCACCCCATGTCCACAAGAGTCAGTCCATTCTGTCTTTGAGCTGCTGTGGCTGGCTGCGTGATCCCCACACCACATGCGCTACCCGCAGCTCATGGCTTCCATCCCAAGATGGCTCCCAGCAGCCTATTCGTAGTCCATGTTCTGCATCAGGCCTCACCCGTTGGAGGAACTAGCCGATAGGGAGACAACTTCTTTTTTTAAAAAAAAATAAATTTACTGAGAATTTCATACATGCATATAAAGTATTTTGATCACATCCATGCCCACTCCCTCCCCTCCAAGTTTTCCCATATCTCCCCATCACTTTTTTCTGATAACTTCATGTACTCTTTCTTCTTCTTTATTTATTTTTTTAATGGGGCTTTTGTCTACTGTAACATTTCCCCTTCTGAAGAGGTAACCCTAAAATTTTTAAAGGATTAGATAAAAGCTCCCAAATACTTTCAACATTTTTGGTCTTTGGAACAGAATATGTTGCTAAGAGGCTCAAGGACATTGTGAGTTTTAGCCAAGAAACGGGCTCCTTTTCTTTGGGGTCTTTTTACCCTAACTGCCTAGCCAATTCCTACTTCCTATTCTTATCACACCATCCTCTGAAGAGGTTACTCAAATTGCCAAGAGGGAGTAGGAACACTGACCTCTCTGGCTTCTTCCATGCTGGACAGAGACGCAGGGTGAGGCAATTGGAGTACCCCTTCAGTGGGTCTATCTAAAAGACTCCCAAATTGCATAACTCTTATCTGTAGGGGGAAAAGAAAGTCCTCGAATCATGAATAGGAAATGTGAAGGAGAAGTAAAGGCAAGAGTAATTAGTATTACAAGTTCTAGGCAGGGAACTAGAAAAAAGTCAGGACTGGGCAATTTTCAAATGTTCATATGAGACTCCATTGGAATTTCTTGACAAAGGCTTCCAAAAGCATCCCTCTATTGGGTTCCTCCTCATTTTTCTTTTGTTTTCCAAGGCTGGACTCTAGAGTGATGGATTCAGGATTTGCTTTCAGGTATTTTGATAGCTGTTGGAGTGGTGAAAATCAGTGTCATTTCCCTTTCAAAGGCTTCTAGAAACAAATCTATCCATCATTTTAGAACAAGATCTGGTTGTCTCCCTTAGCTACAGGTTGGCACTACCAGTAGTGGAGACCGAGTTTTGAAGTCTTACATCTGAGCAGCACTTTCTGGTTAGGAACAAAATCATCAATGAGAAATAATTTGTCTAAATAACTTTTTATATAGACTTAAGCCTAATGTCTGGGAAGTGTAATCCCTTGAACTCTTAAATATATTGATCACTTTACTCTTGGTTATACTTTCCTTTTGGGTGTGTAAGACCATACAGTTGGCTCAAATAAATCAATTTATTTTTACGCTGTTCCTCAGGGGTCACATGGACTTGGGAGGAGCCCATGGCTCCTTTCTTTTACCAGTTCCATCTATGTGAAGGTAAGTCAAACGTCCTGCTTGACCATGGCTGGCTTCACTTGGAAGCATGAATGAGATTATTTCTCTGAATTGACTCTCTTCTTTGTAGACTGGACACAGGTTCAAGTCCATCTCTTGGGATCTCCACGGCCTCTGTGAACAAGAGGACAGGTGACTCACCACAGTTACAGGACATTTTGAGAGATGTTCCATAGCCCCCTGGAACTTGTCGACCTTGGAGGGCAAGAAACTAAAACTGTCCTTTAAGTCCCTCTGACCACACTAGTATAGGCCTCAAACTATGACTGTTAAACATCCAGTAAGGTTAGTTCCACCAGTCTGGTACTTTTAATTATCATGTGCTATGTAGATAAGGCTTGGGTAAAAAACCAAATATTCTCAGATAAATGTTGACTAGGTATATATTTTGTTCCTTAAACCAGTTGACTAAACTATGACTATAAAAATTTTAAGATTATGTGTATTATTTTTGTCTCATCCTTTACATGTCATAACAAA
>NW_008352479.1:2709515-2731518 GCF_000622305.1 Nannospalax galili | reverse complement strand
ATTTAAACATCTTTTACATTCTCATTTTCTTTTTTAAAAAATAATTATGAGACATAATAGCATTAACAAATAAATTTCCCATCTGTTGTGAGACTTCTTTTCCTGGGGATGCTAAGCAACGCTTATTCCCTTTTAAGGTTATAATGTCAAGTTAATGTTTGATTAAAGTTTTACTGGGGAACCAATGAATTTATTGAGCTTACTTATTGAGATAACTGAGGGGTTGCTGAGGTGTATGTATGACCTGAGGGTATGTACACTCACTGTGGGCTCCTATAAAATCCAAAACAAATTACATATTGTCTAATTTCAAAAGGGAAGAACTGGGCACACTTAAGTAAAACCTAAGTTCAGCAAGTAGCTTAGTGTTGGACATCTGGGATTCACTCATGATCTTCTGGGTTCCAAAGGGTTTAGGCCTCTCTACTTCCCTGGCTCTGCCATCCATAGCACATACAGCTTGTCTCACAGGTTCAGGTTGGCGCCACTCCATACCTGCTGCTGCCCTTGGTGGTAGTCCCATGGTCCTGGCATCTCTAGTATCCTGGGGTCTCCATTGCAACTGAGAATGCACCCTCACCAATGGCCTCTCCTGGACTCTCAGAGTGCCAAGCCTCAGATTCTCTCCATGACCCCTTTATACCTTCAGCACCACCTGGGAGACTCTTACACATTGCCGTATTCTGCTGCCAGTTTGATGTGTAGTCTTGGTCTCCTCTGTGGTCCAGCTTCTGTGTGCCAATTCTGAGGAAATACTTCCCAGATTTCACTCAATGATGCTGGATTCTTGTTACTCACAGTTGATTTTTCAGCCCCAACTGATCATCATAGATTATCCTAGTAAAACAGAAAAAGTTTCACTACCAAAAGTTCTTAATTCAAAATATATCATACAAACAGCCCTGATAGAGTCCTTGCTTCCCTTTGAAACTTCACAAATCAGGCCTCCATCACATACACCTCTTTCAGCATCATCTCCCAAGTTTCTACAGGTAGCTCACTGAGCTCCAAGCACTTTTCTAGTCCAAAGCTCCAAAAACTTTCACAGTCCTTTCAGACACCTATAGACAAGTCCATCTCAGCAATACTCCACTCTCAGGTTCGGTTTCTGTCATAGTTACTTTCTATTCCTGTGATAAAATCACTGACCAAAACCAACTTGGGGAAAAAAGGGTTTATCTTATATCTCCCAGGTTACAGTTCATCACTGAGGTAACTCAGGGCAGGAACCTGGAGGCAGGTGCTGAAGCATAAACAGTGGAGGAATGCCTGGCCTCAACCCACTTTCTTATATAACACAGGACAACCTATCTCGGGGTGGCGTTGTCCACAGTGGGCTGGACCCTCCCACATCACTTAGCAACCAAGAAAATGCCTTGAAGACATACCTACAAGGCCAGTCCAATAGAAGCAGTTCCCCAGGTGAGGTTTCCTCTTCCCGGGTGAGTCAAGTCGACAACTGAAGCTATCCAGCACACAAACCTATGGTGTCTAGCAGGATCAGTGTCTCCCTGTTATAAGGTAACACATTTCAATCTCTTTATCACACACACACACACACACACACACACACTTTGAGTAGCTTCCACAGTGGTAGGTTTCCATCTGGCTTTTTCTACAGGCCTTTAGTGTTGGTTATTCCTCCCCTAGTTTTCTTGTCAATAAAACAGGAACAAAGCTGGATGTGGTGTCTCATACCTATCATTCCAGCACCTGGGAGATAGAGACAGGAAGATCAGGAGTTCAAGGTCAGCCTAGGCTAAACAGATAAATTTAAGGCCAGTGTTACTATAGAGGACCCTGTTTAAAAAAAAAGGAACTCCCCCCCCAAAAAAACAAAAACAACAAAAAAGAAGGGGGACAATAATAGTCCCTAAATCCTGTGCTCCTGAGGAATAAATGAGTTAGATGTGAAAAATACTTAACACAGTGCTGGGTGCTTGGCATAGTGTTCCTTCCATACCAAGCCCTCTGCAAGGGCTGAAGGGTAAATCCACCCTCTTAGTAATTGCTCAGTGAAATATAGCCATAATCCACTTGACATGCCAACTTGCCAGCCCATTCTGTCTCCTCCACTGCTGCCCAGTACTTTGGCACCTGACAGCTATCCTTAACTATCTCCAATGACCCAAAATTCTGTCAAAACTTCCCAGTACAACCTTATACTGTCTGTCCACTATTGTGTAACAAATGAACACACATCCAGCAGCTTAAAACAATTGTCTATTTTGGAACAGTTCTGAGTTCAAGTAGGCCCCCTATTCCAGGGTCTCAGGGCTCCAGCCAAGATGTCTGGCAAGATCAGTCTCACCTGAGGCTCTCCTGGGGAAGGTCTGTGTCCAGGTCACACAGCTGTTGACAGCAAAGCTCTCTGGCTGAAGGACACAGGGCTTCGTTTTCTTGCCAGCTGCAGGTTGATAGCTGGGGGCTCCTGAGCTTCATGCTACGTGGGATTCCCTGACATGGTTATGTGCTTCCTCACTACCAGTAAGGGCTGGAGACACAAACAAGAGGGCCCCACAGTCTCATGCAACAAGCTCGCATATCTTCGTATTCTGTTTGTTAAAAACGGGGGACACATACTGCCCACACTCAGGAATGAACCATACAAGGTGCCAGCTCATGCTGAAGGGGGTGGATCAACAAGGTGTCAACACCAGAAGGCAGGGATGGTGGGGAATACCCTCCTGCTAGTTCTCTGTTTTTGCACATCCCTCCTGTCTGGGATGCTTTCTGTATTAAGGTCCTTTCCTCTCCTTCTCCTCCTCTTCCTCTTCCTCCTCCTCCTCCTCCTCCTCCTCCTCCTCCTCCTCCTCCTCCTCCTCCTCCTCCCTTTTCTCCTCCTCCTCCTCTTGCCTCCTCCTCCTGCCTCCTCCCCCACTCCCCTTTTTCCTTCTTTTTGTGTTCTTGAAGTAGTCTGTCACTATTTAACCTGACTGAGCTGGAATTTTCCATCTTCCTGCCTCAGCTTTCCGTTTCTTGAGATTACAGGTATGTGCCACCATGTCCAAATTCCAACATCCATCTTGCCACCTCCCTCTCAATGCTTCTGGAAACTTGCTCCACCCCAGCCCTGTGTTGAGTTCTGGGGTAACCAAAACGAGTAGGATAGTCCAGCTCACAGAGCCATCTGTTCCAGGAAGTTCCCCTAAGAACCCATAATTCTTAGCTTGTGTGTATAATGTGACACTTGTCCCTTTGTCTCACAGCAGCACTATGTGTGTGTAAACACTTCTCAATGAGATCACAGCCTCTGTAATACCAGGATAAGTATGGGTCAAGGTCAAGATTTGCTTTCCATCTAGGCATGAGAACAGAGCTCTGACAACTTGCTAGGTAGGAAGTGGACGTTTTTTAGGTTGACCAGTGAGAACTAATCAATTTGTTTTCAGAAGAAGTCACGAGTCTTTCCAGAAGCCACAGTGAACCTAAAAAGATCAGGACCCTGGTTCTCTCTGTGTTGTAAATGTTTGCCCTGGGCACAGGAGGTAGCAGCTGACAGCAGGCCTCTATTTTCCTGCTAAAAGTTTCTCTTTTCTTCTAGGATAAAGTCAGGAACTGCCTACCTTTCACATGTGCTCAGGCCCACTTCCCTTCTGGCTCAGAGAAAAGGGTGCCCTGCTTCCCCTGAAATAAGCCTCTGCAAACCAGGCTGTGTCTGGGTCTGATCATCACTTGCTCATGATGGAACAGATTATGGAATGGTAGAGCATTTCGTGGCTTTTCAGTTAAGACCCAATGTAACATAGGACAGCAGCATTTCTCAGAGGGAACGGTGAGGGTTGGAGTTTCCCTGCATCAGAGAAGTGGCCTGCAGGCAGGGGACAGACCCAAGTAGATGTTAAGAAAGTCTGGGTTCTGCTGGGCTCTTATATATGTCCTGCACGTTGATGGAGAAATTTCATCTGAGAGAGGCAAGGGCAAGGTCACATGGTGAGTTAGGGCAGACTGTCCTCTTCTGTGCTAGGTGGGATGTCACCATCTTTAGGCCCCACATGTATAATTTTCAGTTTTTCATTATCCTTTGGGAGTGAGAAAAAGCTGAGACATCTGGGCTAGAGGGTTGATTTAGTTCAGTTATCTTCTGGAATCGCTAGGTGTCTATGCTTGGGACAGGTTGGGGCTGTAGGTATCTGGTTGTGGTACTGGGGGTGGGGTTCAGCCCTCTACCCCTGACTGTATAGAGGCAAAGGATAGAGCCAGGTGATGTGTAGGGAACCACCAGGTGACTATCCAGTTAGAAACAAGAGGCATCCAGTCCCTATAAGAGTTGTTAGGATCAGGGCCTGGGCCCTGGCAGCCCCATCAAACGAGGCTCAGCCTCCTATCCTCAGTAAGCCGGTGAAACAAAGCAACATTGAAAAGCAGAGAAAGATTTATTAATGTGCCATGCTGGAAAGAGGAAAAAAGAGGTTCACTGACTCCCTCTTCTACCTCCCAGTCCACTGGCAGAATCCCGACATAAGGTTTAGGTTTAAATAGTGGGCAGGGAAGGCGTGCATAGCTAAGCTTTCCTGGTCAAGGTGTGGTTCTGCCCATTGTCATTGGCTCCAATCTGTCCTACGGGGGGTGGTCTGAGAATTTGTTAGGATTGCTGAAAAAGCACCCCCTCTGGCTGACACCTAGGCATCAGCATTTTTCATCTCCCAACATAAGACTCCTGGGGGAAATTCCAGTTTCTTGTCTACATAGCTAAAGAAAGAGGTTCAAGTTCCTCTTTAGAATAGCTTCTTTCCTTGGGGCTGAAGAATTAGCTCCATGGTCAAGAGCACTGGCTGCTCTTGCAGAGGACCTGGGTTCTGTTCCTAGCAGTCACATGGTGTCTAACAACTGTCTGTAACTCCAGTTCCAGGGGATCCAACACCTTCTTCTGACCTCTTTGGGCATTGCATGACGCAGGTACACTTATATAATATACTCATGCACATAAAATAATAAATAAAATATTAAAAATATGTAAAAAGAATATCTTCCTTCCTGCCAGCATGGCCGTACTTAAGCTACTGGGAGGAATTGTCTGCCCACCTCTGAGGACCCTGAAATCTTGAGCAGAGTCCAAAGCCAAACAATACTCAGAGTATTTCTGGTCTAGCAGGTGGGGTTCCTTCTCCACTTCTGATGGTCTCTCTGAAATACAGGGACTCAGGACACACCCACAAGTCTCTGACTCCCTCAGGAAGGCTCTCCCTGATGAAGTCAGAATAAGATGGTTTGGGTAATTGGATGTCTGGTTAACAGAACTATTGGCTCAAGTCATAGAGGGCTGAATTTTCTGTGAGGTGATGAGGGTCCCCACAGCACATGGATTTCCACAGTAAGGCAGGGCAGTGGGGTGACATGTTGGAGCAGAGCCAGCTCCTACCCTTTCTGGATGTGGGCTGAAGTCCAGACCTGGACAATGGGCACCCACATTGGGCCTTGCTGGGCAGTGTCCTGGCTTGCCACCTATATACAAACACTATGCTCATAGTTGCATAATGGCCTTTCCTTGGAGCCTGAGGGGGCTGGCTGGAAGAGGCTGGTGTGATTCAGGTGTGTCATTGCATGAGGAGTTGTTCCTTGCTGCCAAAGGCCCATCTGCAAGGAAGGAGAGGCAAACCCACCCTCCCAGGAAACTCTTTCAAAGGCCAGAGTGCTCCTCACCACGGGGGAGGAGTCAACAGCCTCTTTGTATTCCAGAGTGGGAGAGAGGAGGGTGCCTGGGAGGGGTGGTGTCCTGGCTACCTATAACAGGATTCTGGTAGAAACAGGATGGCAATGGATCATCCAGAGACAGGAGAGCAGAGGCTTAGCTCTGTGAGTTGGCGTGTAGATGCATGGACCAGATCTCAGGGAAGTGAGTATTGAATTCCTGAGGCTTAGAGGAGGCAGTGTTGTGGTATTTTCAGCCCTGTTCCTAATAGCCAACCAGTTCTAGAAGCAGGTGGGAAATTTTATACAATGTTCAAGGAGTGGAGAATGGAAGCCTGTGCTCAGCAGATCTATTCTCTCCAGTAGGTCTGGGGGCCAGGCTTTCACTGGGGCTGGGTGTTGAGAGATTGTGCTGTGCATGCTGTCACCAGAACTTTCCATGCAATGGTAAGGCATTTGGGGGATACCTCTTTTCCTCTCTGACTTGGACACAGTTGAATCTGTTATGGCACCACTGATGTTACCAGAGTTGTTAGTATCAGAGCCTGGCATCCCAAGCAAACCAGGCTTAGCCACCTGACCTCAATAGGCCAATTAAACAAACAGTAGTGAAAAGCAGAGAAAAAAAGATTTATTCAGTGTGCCCACATTAGAAAGAGGAACAAATAAAGAGATCCAGTGACCCTTCCAAGTCCATCTGTGGGGTCTTGACATGAGGTTTAGGTTCAAAGAAAGGCAAGAGGTATACATAGCTAAGATGTTCTGGTCAAGGTGTGGTCCAGCACTGACCCATCATTGTCTGATTCTAGTCTGTCCTGCAAGATGGTCTAATAAGTTGTTAGAACTGTGTGACATCTCTTCCTGAGGGACAAATTCATCTTCTGGGCTGCACCAGGCTTCAATCTTTCCCTTTCCCCAGTATGAGATTCCTGGAGAAATCTCAAATTTCTTGGGGTCCATTGTCTCAAAAGTCTGATAGCCAAAGGGAAGGGTGCAAGTGTCTCTCCTTAGACTATCTTTGCTCTTGCCTGGATGGTTATACAGTGTGTTATCATTATGAGATTATAAAGAACTTAGGTCATCAGGAGTATCAACATGGCTTTGGGACCAGATGGAGCCAGTCTGGAGTTCCCCTTGGTAATTGGGAGTATATGGTAATCGTGGTGTTCAGCTGGAAACAAATAGCTTCCAGCACCCAGTCTCTAACTCTGCAAGCAAGAGACACATCAGCAAGACAAGAGGGAACCTAATATCCTTTTCACTGTCATGTAAAACCTTTAGAATATATTCTTAATAGACAACTAGTTTTCTCTAACCCAAGGCTAACAATGTTACAGGTCAGAGTTCACACACACAAAAAAATCACCAGCACCACTTTAAGAAAAGTAGCAAGGTAAATGTTTATTATTTCAGCCGGCCGGGCTGTCTATCTCGGGAGTAGAAGCAGCCCTGATCATTGCCGGGTCAGAGTTTTTATAGGATTACAGACATATTATTCAAACAGTACACTTGTGAACCAGTCAGGTTCGTACAACATAGCAGAACTTTGAATCTATTAATCAACAACCAATCATTATACAGACAAGTGATACAGTCATATAACTTGGCAATCAACTTTGTAATTTTAAAATTAGTCAACTTCCTAGCCATAACACGTATAGAAAGAAAGCTGAAATCAGCAGTTACCAGGTGGTCATACAATAACAGGGTGGGCTTATACTTTGTGTCAAGGTGACCTAAAATAGCAAGCGAGTTACAGAAGCACAAACAAGCAGTTAGCCAGATGTAGAATGTCTGAGATTAGCACATTCTACTGGTTTGTGGTTGAGCTATCTCTTAGAACTCAAGGCTGTTTTCTCCTTTTAAATATTTCCCATAAGTGGAAAAGAGGTTACTGTTAAAATAGCTATTCTGAGCAAGATGGAGTAACTTAGGTTAAGTTGCTAATATAGTTCAAACAATGCCATCAGTGTCTGAAAGCTATAGCAGAGATCGCCCTACTCTGCTGTTGCCCACCCACCCGATGGTCCCACCAATGTATTTGGTAAATGCCTTGATTTATGACTATCTTTTGTTCTTTGGCTATAAAAGTTAGTGTAACCTCTCAACATCATTTAAAGCAACCTGAGTCTGTGTTCCCAGGCTGTGGTTACTCATTTATCCCCTGGAATAAGCTCTTTCTCTTTTAAAAAAGATCTTATTTGTCATTATGTATATGTGTATGTCTATGTGAATGTATGTCACATGTGCATACAGGCACCCACAGAGGCCAGAGAGGGTATTGAATCCCTTGGGGCTGGAGTTAGAGGTAGTTGTGAGCTGCCTGATGTGGGTGCTGGGAGCCAAACTCAGGTCCTCTGGAAGAGCAAGCATTCTTAATTGTAGAGCCATCTCTTCTGCCCTCAGAATAAACTCATATTCTCTTAGAGGTGAGAGCTGTACTTTGTTTCACCATAGACGCTTGGGGGCATCTAAGAGGTGTTGTTACTGTAGCAGGGTCCTAAATATTAGGAAAATCTGCCATGGAGAGCACTAGACTTTCCTTTTGATCTGCGTTGATCTGCTTCAGTCTGCACACAAACTGTGGCTCTGTCATTCACTTCACTTCTTCTAATCTTTGGGAGAACTTTCCCCTTTCACTAGGTATTCTAAATTCTAAAGAGATGTGCCTGTGGGACCTCCTCTCAGCTAACATAAACTGACTTTCAGAAAGTAGTGTGTTTCTCTAAGAAGAAAAATATAGATGCCAAACCCAGAGGGTCCAGGTTGACTCAACTTTCAAAAATAGTATAGAGACTGCGCCCTGAGGAGGACTTTGCCCAAAGGTCTTCCAGGAAGAGAAAGGTAAACACCCAGTATGGGGATGCTGGGAGGCAGAGAAAATTTTCACTGGTTGTTCTATTAAAGCCTTCAACACCTAACCAACCTCTAAAGGTGGAAGTTTGAGACAGAAAAGCCTACTTCATTCTCCCCTGACTTTTTTTTCCCTCTTTTTTTGGTTTTTTTGAGACAGGGTCTCCCGGTAGAGCACTAGACTTTCCTTTTGATCTGCGTTGATCTGCTTCAGTCTGCACACAAACTGTGGCTCTGTCATTCACTTCACTTCTTCTAATCTTTGGGAGAACTTTCCCCTTTCACTAGGTATTCTAAATTCTAAAGAGATGTGCCTGTGGGACCTCCTCTCAGCTAACATAAACTGACTTTCAGAAAGTAGTGTGTTTCTCTAAGAAGAAAAATATAGATGCCAAACCCAGAGGGTCCAGGTTGACTCAACTTTCAAAAATAGTATAGAGACTGCGCCCTGAGGAGGACTTTGCCCAAAGGTCTTCCAGGAAGAGAAAGGTAAACACCCAGTATGGGGATGCTGGGAGGCAGAGAAAATTTTCACTGGTTGTTCTATTAAAGCCTTCAACACCTAACCAACCTCTAAAGGTGGAAGTTTGAGACAGAAAAGCCTACTTCATTCTCCCCTGACTTTTTTTTCCCTCTTTTTTTGGTCTTTTTGAGACAGGGTCTCCCGGTAGCCCCAGCTGGCCTGGATTCGCTATGGAGACCAGGCTGGCCTCAAACTCACAGAGATCCACCTGCCTCTGTCTCCTGAATGCTGGGATTAAAGGAGTGCTCGACCACACCTGGCCTGACTTTTTCTTCAAATTAAAAATATTTATTTTTATTTTACATGTATGAGTGTTTTGCCTGCATGTGTTTTGCACCCATGTGTGCAATGCCTATGGAAGCTGGAAGAGAGCATTGGATCCCTTGGAACTATAATTACATTAGTTGTTAGCTTCTGTGTGGGTGCTCGGAACAGAACCCAAGTCCTCTGCAAGAGCAGCCAGTGCTCTTTACTGCTGAGCCATCCCTCTGGCCCCTCTCCTGGCTGGTCTTGATGGTCTATTTTTGTTGTGAGTGCACTATGCCAGAAACATAGATGGACTTGTTTGTATCTTTCCAAATGTCAGAATTTATTGACTAATAACTCATAAGCTACCTTGCTTTTATTGGCTGCACTATTCCGAGTAATCTCAATTTCCCTTGATAGGTGGCTGTTGGCAAACACAAGTTCTTCTCTTCCGTTCTTCATTACTAATATTAACTCTCAGATCACACATTGCACAGTAATTGCATCTAAATATGTACACATGTAGGCTATAAAATGGATAAAAGATTTCAGAGTTCAAAGAGCCCTCTGGAGGCAGAGCCAGAAAGCTGATATAGATGCAAAGGCAGTCACTTCAGGTGGTTAAGTATGAGATTAACAACTTTTGGAGTGCTGCTGGAGGCAGACAGCTGAGCTGAGCTGCAAGGTTGTAGGGTCTCAGGGTCAGGGTCCAACACAGCTGCAGGATCCAGCCCAGTGGCAGAGATATAGGACCATGGGAGGCATGGCACCAGGCCTGGATGTACTGATGGATGGATGATGGTGATTTGAGTGGCCTGCATCAAGCAGTGGGGACTGTGTTGAGCTGTAGTCTTAGGGATAGTTGGGAGTTCTCTACCTGTTGGTCCCTTGATACACACAACTGGGTGGTCAGATGACAGGCAAGTGGGTGAGACATCACCATCACAGGTGTGCTTTTCTTTATGGTGAATATGTTGCATCCTTATAGGTCTAGTGTTCCGGTGTGTTCAATAAGTTCTCAGGCCTGGTTTTTCTGACATGGTTTTAATACACCCATGTACTCATATGTTCTCAATCTACTTTGATTAGTTTATAGGTAGTACCTTTTGACTTTTAGGAATAACTTATTTATCCCTCTGTATCTCATGGGTGGTTCTGGATGGGTGGTGTCTATGTGCCCATCAAGATACAGAGCCAGCTATTGTGTACCCACAACAGAGCCAAATGCTGCTCATAAAATGGAGTCACCCAGGGACAGTCATATTCTTAAAACCACCATTCCATACAACTTGGAGTGACTCAGAGCAGGACATAGCCTGAAAGCCACTATTCCACACAACATGGGGTGACTAAAAGCAGGACATAGTCTGAGGTCCATAATTTCCCTCCACCTCTGTCCCCTAGTTTTTTCAGTAGAACCTCAAGTAGTAGAAAGCCCTGGGTTTCTCAGTAAGTTTCTGAGCCTAAGGTAGTGGGCAGCCCCCTAAAGGCAAAGTTATTGGGTCTATGTAAAGACCAGGAAATGTCTCCAGACTTAAAATTTTCCTGCACCGATGAGCCCTGATCATTCCAGAGCTGGATGGTTGAAGAGGCAGGACCTGGATCATCCATGGCAGTGGGTGTGTTGCCACACTTGGATCCCGATTCAGGTGACTGCCTGGCTCAGGTGGTGGAAATGCCTTACTAACATTGTTACCTGGCACTTAAGCCAATAAATGCATCAGTTTTATTTCCTTGTATTTCAAAAGAAATTAGGAGACAGAAATTGGTTTAAAAAAAAAGTCTGGTTTAGTTAGTAAAGTACTTGCCTTGAAACGTGAGAATCATTTTGATCCCTCAGAACCTACAGTAAAAAATAAGTTGTGTGGTGGCATGCTCACCTCATCTCATGGCCAGAAAGCAAAAGAAAGAGTGAGCAAGGGGCTGTGGTTCTACAGTGTCCTTCAAGGGCACACCGCTGACCTAAGGACCTTCCACCAGACCTAGCTCCTGAAGGTCCACACAGCTCCCAACTGTACCACCCAGGACCAAACCTTTAACACAAAATCCAAACTATAGAACTTACTGTCTGTGCCTGAATGTCTTCTCTTTTCCCTTTCCTTCTTTCTTTCTCCCCTCTCCACCAATACCAGGGATTGCACCTAGGGCCTCATACATACAAGACAAGCACTTTATTACTCAGCTCCAGCCCCAACCCTTCAGCTGTCTCAGACAATTTTGCATTGAGTTCTTAGGCATGTGGGCTAATATCTCTAAACAAGGACCTATTAAGAAAGTGACAGGAAATGCTTTAATATTAGAATAGAAATGATTTTATATTGCAAAAATATTTATGTACTGTGATATGGCACCTTCTTGACCATAGCTACACTATGTTAAAGTTCAAGCTAACTCTAGTCTCTGAAATTATCAGTCAGTTGGCCCAGGATATGGGAACACATGTCAGCAGGATCCCAGTCATCTTGGGAACAGGCCAGTGTGTTCCAGAGTGCACCTGCTAACTGCAGATTTATGACTTCTGTAGGTTATGCTTGGCTTGCTTCTGCAAAATAGTAATTGTTACTTAATAGAATGAAACTGTTAAGGGAGCCTTGCACCTGTAAGCTTGGGAACTTAAACTTTTCACCCTTGGTTATGGCTTCTCTGTGTAAAAGCTTACCCTAGAGATGGCTCAGGGCTATACACCTGGGTTCTGAAACCCTTGCATAGTTGCTGGCCAGGAAGGACTTTCATTCGGCAAAACTTTGTCTGAGTGGTCTTCTCTGGTAAAGCATCTCACAATGCTTTATAGATCACCTCTGGTTGATCAATAAAGCATTTTCATTAAAAAGTTAATTTTAAAAGATTGATGGGTTGGAGAGATGGCTCAATGGGTAAAGGCTCCTGCCTTAAAGCCTGAAGTCCTGAGCTTGATCCCTGGAACCCACATGGTGGGTTTTATGTTACAAAATAGCAAGTACATACATGTTTATACAGGTACTTTAAAACAATCTCCTCTCCCCCCGACAGATTAAGTGGGCAATAAAAATAGTATGAGCAAGAACATCTGAGTGTGCTTAAATACTTGTGCCTCTGCCACGGTGGGGTGGTAATGAGTGTGTTCAGACAAATAACCATCTTTCTAGCCTGCTATGGTGGATAGATGGATGTCTCTCCTGGAGATGCTGGGGTTATCAGCATGAGTGCTATGGAGCCCATCCATGTGTAGAAATACATAAAACAGGGGAGAGTCTAGCATCACAAACTTCTCAGTGGCCACCCTAAGGTTTACCTTATTGGAAATGACATTTGAATAGGCAAAAGTATGAAGGCTTTCCCTTCTGCTCACATATGGGTATTACAAGAACTGAGAGAATTATCAAAAAGAATTAAAAGGAAACCTCACATATCATAAACAGATATGTGGATATCTGTGGATAGGAAATTTTTGGCACATATTGCCTTGGCCAAGTGGTCTCTGTGTGTAAGTGTGGATATACCATGATACACATGCAGAGGTCAGAAGACAACTTTCAGGAATTGATTCACTGTGGGTATCAGGGCTGCATAGGAAACACTTTATCTGCTGAACTATCTTACCCACCCAAGAAACACGTTCTCTTATGAGGTATATTTAGGATTGCTGCATCTTTCTGGTGGGTTAGATTCTTAAAGTCCTTATATAATATTCCCCTTCATTTTCAGTAAATTTTATTTTGCCTTGAAGTTTACTTTATCTGGTATCACATAGTCATTGCTCCTTTTGCCTTTTTAAGATTTATTTTGTTTTTAATTGTGTGTGTGTGCGTGCATGTGTGTGTGTGTGTGTGTGTGTGTGCATGTGTGTACATGCACATGAGTGCAGGTGCCTAAAGAGGCCAGAGGGGGGGGCATTGGATCACCTGGAGCTGGAATTAACAGGCAATTACAAGTCACCATGAGGGTGCTGAGAACAGAACTCAGATCCTCTGCAAGAGCAATAAGTGCTCTTAACTGCTGAGCCGTCTCTCTAGCTTCTTTTTCCTTTGGGTGTGTCTTTTTCCAGCCTTGTACTTTCAACCTACCTGTGTCTATGAGTTTCTTTGGGCAGATATTGTTGATATGGTCTTTTTAATGTATACCTTTTCATATGCTTATTTTTCAATTGCATATTTCCTTTGAGGAACAGTTCAGGACTTTGACCACTTTAAAATCAGCTGGCTTTTAGTTTTCACATTATTGAACTTTAAGAGTTCTTTATATGTTTTTTATAATAATCATTTATCATAGGTGTCTGCAGATATCTTTTCCTAGTGTGCAGTGCACCTTCTGCTTCTTTTTCTCTCCTTCTTCCTTCCTTCCTCCCTCCTTCCTCCCTCCCCTCCCTCCCTTCCTTACTTCCTTCCTCTCCTCCTTTTCTTTCTTTTTGATAATGGCTGGGGTTGGAGGCGCCTGGTCTCCTGGACCTGGCTGACATCATAAGAGGAAGTGAAACCTAGGGTGCCCAGTCTTGCTTTGCATGAACTCACTAAGTCTCATTGCTGCAGTGTGGCAGTGGAGGCTCAGCCTGCTGCTGGATGCTGCCTTTTAGGGAGATTGGAGTGCCGCCCACTTCTGCCAGGCAGGAAGGGGAATAGTAACTCCCTGTTTAGTCTAATACCACCTAGAATGAGAATTGAAGCATGCTGCTGACTTCTGTGGCAGGAGAGGGTGGGTAGAACAATTGCCCCCACACTCTAGGTGGCTCTGCTGAAGCTGCCAAGGGCAGGTTGTGTTTGGCTTGAGAAAGGAGAATGTTGCCAAAGTTTTCTATTGTTAGGTCACCTTTCCCACTTGGTCCTTTGGCTAGAGAGAACAGGCTTTTCTTAGAATTGTATGTCTGTTTCTGTTAATATTCTGCCTTGAACATGTATGCAGTGGCCTGTCTAGGAGATCTGGGAGGCTATGTGGGGGAACAAGAGGATTCACTGTGGTGGCACTCCTCAAGCCCAGCAGTCTCTAGGGAAGCCATGTTCCTGTTTCCACCTTTCAGAGTCTTATTTTTCCTTTATTCCATCTCAGAATAAAAGAGAAGACTTTTGTCATAAAAGAGAGGACTAGGAAGAAAATAGCAACTCCATCAGAGTGGAATTAGAAAGCTACATACTTGTTTTCAGATGAAACAGCATTCTTTGGCCTTGATCAGAGAAGCTTCTGCTTGCAGTGGCTTGCAATTAATGTAGGGACTTATAGCTGATCAAAGTGCTGAGAATAAGTGACTGTTGAGTGCTCACCTCAAAATGGACATCTGTATCAACCTCACTCCACCCCAAGCTCAGGGAACATCATGGAAGAAGGAGTGGAAAAAATATAAGAGCTGGAGGATGGGGAAAGGCTGACTTCTGGATGTGACGTGGATATTGTGCTCCTGAACTCACTGTAGCTGTGGTCACCTGCACAAGACCTGCATAAGATCAAGTCAAGAAGATCAGTCAACATTCCAACAGGCAGCACTAATTGAACTCAGTAGGTTACAAGAAAAAAAATAAAAATAAAAGGACATTAAGGGAGGAGGCAGGCATGTTGAGGCCGCCTGGAGGAAATGAGAGGGTAGAGTTGGGAGCGGATATGATCAAGATTCATTATTTACATGTATGAAACTGTCAGAATAAATTAAAAATATTCAATATAAAAATAGGGGCTGGAGAGATGACTCAGCACTTACGAGCAGTGGTTGCTCTTGCAGAGGACCCGGGTTCAATTCCTAGCACACACATGGTAAATAGCAACCATCCTATCTCCAGTTCCAGGGGATCTGACCCCCTCTTCTGATCTCTGCAGACATTGCATGACATGGGTGCACTTACATACATTCAGGAAATACACATACACATAAAATAAAAATAGTAAAATGTTTTTTAAAATAAAAAATGAAGCGGGTGCTGGAGAGATGGTCCAGCAGTTAAGAGCACTGGCTGCTCTTGCAGAGGACCTGGGTTCGATTCCCAGCACCCACATGGTGGCTAACAACCGTCCTTAACTCCAGTTCCAGGGAACCTGACACCTTCTTCTGGCTTCCATGAGAAAATGAGCTCAGAGTCACACGTGGCTCTGGAGAGGAACCATCTTCTTTGGAGTTGGGACAAATAAAGATGAACCACAGAGTATCTTTAAAAACAAGAGTCGCTGGGTGTGGTGGCGCACGCCTTTAATCCCAGCACTTGGGAGGCAGAGGCAGGGGGATCTCTGTGAGTTGAAGGCCAGCCTGGTCTACATAGTGAGTTCCAGGACAGCTGGGGCTACAGGGAGACCCTGTCTCAAAAAGACCAAACAAAAACAAACAAACAAAAAACCAAGAGTCAAGCCTGACAGCTCTCAAAAGGTCCTATTGCAAGTTAAAATAAGTTCAAGAATTGTCTGTGAAAAAGTCCAAATTAATGTGAATCTAAGCGACTTTTAGTTATTTGGACCTTGAACTTTGATCTTGGAACAGGATCTGGATATTAGTCTGGTCTCTATGGAACTTGGACCTGAATTTTGGTATCTTCTTTTGACCTACTCTTTTTGACCTCTGATTAGTATCGCTAATTTTGAAGCTGGATCTGGGTTCATGTTTTTGATAGGGATCTTAATACGAACTTGGATATAGACTTTGGCCTTGTACCTGGGTATTGACTATGGACTGAACCTTAAACTTCACCCTCTAAACTTGAAGTTGGACATTAGGGGTGGACATCACACATGAACTTGGATATGATTGTTGTGATGGTTAAACTGGCAGCTTGGCACAACCTAGAATCACCTGGGAAGGGAGTTCCAATGAGGCGTTGTCTAGATTAGCCTCTGGGCATCCCTGTGAGAGGTTTTCTTTTCTCTTTAAAAAAAGATTTATTTATTTTTATTTCACTTATATGAATGTTTTGCCAGAATGTATGTATGTGTACCACATGTGCTCTATCCAAAGTGGCCAGAAGAGGGCATTGGATCCTTTGGAATTGGAGTTACAGATGGTTGTGAGTCATCATGTGGGTGCTGGGTCTGAACCTGGGTTCTCTACTAGAAGAGCAAATGCTTTTAACCACTGAGCCATCTCTCCAGTCCTGGGATCTTCTTAAGAGGGTTGATTTCTGAATGTTGGTGATCATTTTATGGACTGGGCCCTGGACTGAATAAAAAGGAGAGAGCAAGCTGAGTACTAGGATGCATGCATTCATTCATTGCTCTGTGTTCCTGATTATGGATGCAATGTGACCAGCTTTCCTGCTGCTGTGACTTCTCATTTATGATGAACTGTGACCAAAACAAATCCTTTCTCCTTTAAGTTGCTTTTGTCAGGGTATTTTATAAATCACAGCAACAGGAAAGGAAACTAAGACAAGTATGAAAATAGTCGTTGCTCTGGGACTTCTGTCTTGAACATCAGCTTTGGATGCAGACTTTGGACTTTGCTTCTGGACTTTAGCAATAGAATTTTGGTTTCGTACCTGGATCTCAGACTTAGACATGTTGCCCAGAACATGGATCTGAATTGCTGATAAAAGCACTGCGATTTTGGGACTGGAGAGATGGCTCAGCATTAAAGAGTACTGGCTGCCCTTGCAGAGGACTTGGCTTTGGTTCCCAGCATACACATGGAGGCTAACAACCATCCTTAATTCCAGTTACAGGGGATCCAGTGCTGTCTTCTGATCTCTGCAGGTATTTCATGACACAGATGCACTTACATACAAGCAGGCAATACACTCATAATTTTTTTAAAGCACTAGTTTGGAGTTGGTCTTAGGACCTGTATCTGTGAGCTAGGACCTGGATATTTGAACCATGACCTGGACTTTTAAACTTGGACATGAACTGTGAACATGAATGTGGATGTTGGATCAGAAGTTTAAGATCTCTGCAATGGACCATGAGCTTGAATCAATATCCAAGATCTAGACCTGAACTTAACTATGGTTGTAGGACTTAGATTTACGTCTTGGTCTTGGACTGGATCATGATCTTAGAACAGAACCTTGTCTTGTCTGGAGCTTACCTAAGTTTCTGACTTTTAATTAGTTCCTGAGCCTTAGACCTTGACTTAAACCTTAGCTATGGATTTGGCCTTTGAACCAGACATATGATCTAATTCTTGGATTTGAATTTTAGACTTGGGTCTTGACTTTAGACCTTGTCTTTGGTCATAGACCTGGATTTTGGACTTAAATTTTAGATATTTGATCTTGATCATAGAGCTCAGACCTATATTTAAACATTCTTTTTTTAAATCTTAGTCTCAGAATTTGATCCTGGACCAAGACTGTGGACCTAGGCCTTGGACCTAGACTTTCTCCTGGCCTTAGATATTGAACCTGGGTTTACGATATGGATTTGTATCGGACACAGGACCTAGATTAAGACTTGAAACTTAGAACTGTTTCGTGGACCTTGGAACTGAACATGTAACTCAGACAGCCCCAGGCCTGGAATTGACTTGAGACATGAACTTTAGACCTGGAATTTGGTTAGTTTCTTATATTTTCCTTTAGGCTATAACTTCAACCTGAATCCAGATCTTAATTTAGATAGCAATCTAAGCTTGGTAAACCTAAATTTAAACCTTGACCTGAATTTTGGACATTGTTCTTGATCCTCTCTATAGTAGACTTACATTTGGATCTAGAGCCTTGAACCTGGACCAGGACTTGAACCTTGGAAGTTAACCTTGAACCTTAAAACTGAATCTTGATGTTGTACTTCAAACATAGACTTTAGATCAAAACTTTGGACCTCACCTCAGAATTTGAATTTTATTTGTTTCATTGACCTGACCTTATATCTGGAAATTAGACCTGAACCAGGGCCTTAGTCCTGGATCTTGGTGTGTGCTTTGAAATAGTCATTGGACCTCAACTTAGACATGTCTGAATGTGGATTTGGACCTGTTCATGTATCTGGACCTTATATTATCACCTGGACCTTGGGTCTCTACATTGGACTTTTATTTGTATCTGGACATTCAACCTGAAACAGGGCTTAGACCATTAAGATGAATTTGGAGCTTTGGATATAAAAGTAGCTCTGGGTCTTAGAATAGGACCATGGCCAGACTGTTAGAACTTTGATTTGACTTTGGCTGTAGACATTTATACTTAGAACTTGAACTTTGATGGGCTCTTTTCTTTCCCTTTTTGAGGCAGGGTCTCACTATGTAGCTCTGGCTGGCTTGGAACTTTCTATGTAGACCAGATAGGCTTTGAACTTACAGAGATCTGCCTGCCTCTGCTTCCCCAGTGCTGGTATTAAAAGTATGCACCACCATACCTGTCTTGACATAGATCTTGAACCAGGATTTTGGACTTTGATCTGATCCATGGATCTGGATCTTGGACTTTGACTTGTTCAAATTGGACTTTAAGCCTTAATATACATTTTCCTGGATATTTGACCAGTATTTGGACTCTAATGAGAATCAGAATCTGGCCAGAGATCTGGATTTTTTTTTTCTGAACTTGAACCTCAGTTTTAGACTTGGACTTGTTCTTTGGATCTGGACTTTGGACTTGAACTCCAGACTTTGAAATATAAACGTGGGACTTGGATACTGTCTTGGATTCAACCTGGTCTTGGTCCTTAACCTTAGATGGGGAATCTTTCAGGGTCTTGGATCTGAACTTGGACTTGTTTCTTTGTCAGGACCTGTGATTTTAAATTTCTCATTGATTTCAAGCTCCCCCTAAGTTTTAAATCTGGATTTGCTACTTTTCTTTTCTTTTGAACCTTTATCAGGACCTATACTTTAGAACTAGACCTTGTACCTTGGGTCTTGACTTTGAATTGGAAACTTTAACCATGACCTTGGAGATTGACTGTGGATCTGGACCTATCATCTAGATCTGGACCTCAGGTTTACACCTGAGACTTACTAGTTACTTTGTTGTAACTTTAGAACTGGAACTTGGATGTAGACTTGCACCTTGAAGTTGGGTATTAGAACTAGACATTTAGTCTCATGTTAACTGTTTATGTCTCATATTATAGGACATGTATGTATGAATGTGAGATGTGAACCATGAATTTTTTGTAGTAACTTAAAATAGCATTAAAAATATTTCATTGTATA
Source organism: Nannospalax galili (assembly GCF_000622305.1). Lineage (NCBI taxonomy): Eukaryota > Metazoa > Chordata > Mammalia > Rodentia > Spalacidae > Nannospalax > Nannospalax galili. The sequence continues at coordinate 2,712,229 of NW_008352479.1, read as the reverse complement.
CATGATATGTGTTACATGATTTTCATACAGGTATATAGTATGTGGTGAACATGTTCCCCTCCACACCTCCTATCCTCTCCTATCTCACACCTCCACTTCCACTGGTCCCCTTTGCTCCCCTAGATAGTTTTGCTTCTACTTTCATGTCATATATTCATGTATCTGCATAAAATCTAGGAACTACACATGAACAAATGTATGTGGCATTCGTCTTAATTTGTTTAATATGGTTATCTCTATTTCATTCGTTTTACTGCAAATGAGATAACTTCATGAACTGTGAATCTTGACATAGACACTGAATCAGTCTTCAGTCCTAAATTTGTCTAGATCTTTAGACTGAACATTAGAACCAGAACATGGTCTTAGAGTTGTGTGTTGATCTTGGCCTTGTCTCTATGTCTAGTCTTTGATCTTCTAGTATGGTATTTGTACTGGACTTGGACCATGATGCTATATATTATATTAGGAATTATTGTATCAAGACCTGAATCTTGGCTTCTGTTTTGGCCTGGGCGTTGTGCCATACAGTGGACATAGAAACTATGAACACAGTTAAGACATTTATTTGACTTTGATCTTCAAACTTGACTTTGATTTTGGAACCAAAGTTTGGACTTTGAGTCTGATTCTGAGCTTGTTTTCTTTCTTGTTGTATAAGTACACCGGATTTCATTTAATTTTCAGTAAGAACATTTTTTAATATATTTTATGTGAGTTTATTAATTTACAAAGGAATGAGTACCCAGTGCCACTGCCATTCAGAGCCCACCTTATCAGACCGTGCCATGCCCATAGCACCCCACCCCCACCCTGCCGCTCACGCCTCCAGGGCCAGCGATCTCACCCCAGGTCCACAGGGAGTCAGTCCATTCTGTCTTTGAGTTGCTGTGCTGGTTGCGAGTTTCCTACACCATCACACTCTACCAAAGGCTCCTGGCTTCTATCCCAAGATGGCTCCCAGCTTCCCTTCCTAGTTCCCATTCATGTCAGGCCCCGACCATTGGAGGAACCAGCCAATCAGGAGACACTCCACCCCTTTCCTACGCTCTTACAATCTTTCCACCAATCATCCGCTAAAGCCCCTGAGCTTTGGAGGGGGTGATAGATGTAGGGTGATCTCTCTTGTATCATGGTGAGACAGTGGCTTCTTGGGCTTCCCCATTAGTCGTCTTTAGGCTGTGTCCACTGATCTATCTCAGTGGTGTTTTTTCCTACTATAAAGACATATGGAAGGAAGTAGACAAATTTAAACAAACATGAATGTAAATACAAATGCTTAGACAATATCCCAGTAAGTCTACTATACTCATTGAACAATATACTTAGGATGGCTTCTCCACTAGGGCCTGTAGCCTTTCTCAACAAAAGGCGTTGGCCTGGTGTACAGCTCCAGATGTGTGTTCCACTCCTAGGAGTGGGCCTTGTCCAATTAGAAATTTGTCAGTTGTACATATGTGGTTGAGCCGTTATTGCACTTGTAGGTATTGCTTGGCAGGTCTGTAGTGTGCAGCATGCGGGGTCCATCGTTAAGTAGACTTAATGGGGATCCTTTCTTCCCCAACCATCTGTATAGAGCCTTCTGGAAAAATGAACATCATCCATCCAGGGGCCCAGGGTTTTTTTTTGGTTTTTTTTTTTTTTTGGCTTAATCTCAGTTCCATCTCTTCTTCTTTTCCTGCACTCACAACATGCAGTGTCCTCAGCAACGTGGCCTTACCGACCTTTCTAGTGTACAACCGACATTAATGGAAATAGACTTGGTGAGTTGGAGGACCTCAAGGGTCTCTCTCTGACCAACAGCTCATACGGGGGCAATCCACCCCTGGTACTGTACACTTTTCATTAATTTGGTTAGCTCTTTACCATTTTTAGTTATCCCTTTGGATTCTTTTATTCTTGATACACTTACAGGTGTTGACTCCAGTTGCCTGACCCTGCACTGGGCTAAGGAGGAAGGGGGCTTCTCCTGTTCTTGCTGCATTTGTTGGTTCCCTGAGTCAGACAGGCTCTGGGTCTGCCTCCTGACTGTAGCCACATCTGTCACCTTCCCATTGACCACACAAGGTTGCTGGGAGAGAAATTGGTGGGAAAACCTGCTTCCACTCCCAGTATAGCCTTTTCCAGTTGCCTGACCCTGCACTGGGCTAAGGAGGAAGGGGGCTTCTCCTGTTCTTGCTGCATTTGTTGGTTCCCTGAGTCAGACAGGCTCTGGGTCTGCCTCCTGACTGTAGCCACATCTGTCACCTTCCCATTGACCACACAAGGTTGCTGGGAGAGAAATTGGTGGGAAAACCTGCTTCCACTCCCAGTATAGCCTTTATCAGAAGAGAAATGCATCTTATTTAATCATTGTGAATTCTTAACCACCCCTGTACAGTTGTTATCCTTCGAATGTCCTTTGTAAACTGTTCTTCTGGTTTTAAAGCCTTCCAGAAATGCCTTAGTACCGAGTTTGGTTTTCTATCAGTTTTTTCTCTGGGGATTTGGGCTTGACATAAGTCTTGCCACATTTGTCTTCGGGTAACCCAAGTGGACCATTTCCTCTGTATGGTCTTTTTTATATCTCTTATACGATGTTCTGTTATTTCACAGACACGTTTTACATGCTGGTGAGAATCATTTAGATTTGCCAAAGCCTCTCTCACTTTACAAAGATCCTGTCCCATCAAAGGGCTTAGTAAAACCATTAAAGCCGCACACCATTCTTGAGA
>NW_008352479.1:2708485-2709145 GCF_000622305.1 Nannospalax galili | reverse complement strand
CAGTATAAACCCTATAAGACATAAAATTAAATGAGGTTTTAACCTTTAAAAAAGATCTCCATTTCATTATTAAAATGCACAGTTTCATACAGAATAATTCATTTTTAATACAATTGATACTAAGATGCACCTGTGTTTCTAATCTCTATATATCTGATTATTACTAATCACAGTCAGTTACTTTCTGAGCTCCTTGGCATCTGAGCATGGATATAAAGTCATCAGGTAGATTTCAATGGTAATGTTTTTCACATCTATGAATTATTAAGGAGCAAATTTTATGCTTTGAAAGAATTTTTTTCTTATTATTTTATAGTACAAGTCAAAGAAAATATGTTCCTCAGTTTGCATATTAAGCACATGGGTTTGCTCAGGGCTTCTGATCCCATTTCTCCAACATTTCTCGTGCAGCTCTCACACAGCAGAGAGAAGTGGAGTTGTGCCCAGGCATGTGGTGTAAGGTGGGGCAGAGTAGCATGAGCAATACAACTTTGAATAATAACATTCTTTTTTTTTTTCATTTGAAAACACCTTTTGACATAATTTATCATTTAGCAAAAACAGAAATACATAAAAATCATTTTAAAAGGTCACTGCAAAGATCTGGTCTATTATTTGTAGTTTGGGGTATTTCTATCTCACTATAGTTTACTTTTTTTT
>NW_008352479.1:2707471-2708197 GCF_000622305.1 Nannospalax galili | reverse complement strand
ATTATAGACCTCAAAGTATGTCTGTTAAACACCCAAGAAGGTTAGTTCCACCAGTCTGGTATTTTTAATTACTGTGTGTCACGTAGATAAATCTTGGGCAAAGATCAGTTGTCTCAGATAAACCATATCTAGACATATATTTCTTGATCTGCTATGTAGGTTGTAGGATTAATATGGTTCTCTCTGGTTTTCAAAACTAGCTAGGCATTATTTATCTCTCACATTGTCTCACTCCTCCATCATGGTTTTCCCACTTAAGGTGCCCCCATTTCCCCCCTTTCTCCCTTAATAATGCCCTTCTCCTATGGTCCTACCTCTCTTGAACTCCTTCTTTACCTTTATCCCCTAAGTTCCTGTATACCCTTCCCTCCCCCGCCCTTAAACTAATCCAATTTTTATCCATATCTCCCTTATTAAGGCCTGTTTCCTACTGTTCTTCTCTTTCAGGTTTGTTCTTTTCCTTTACCTCCCTGTTTCCTTTCCATTATCCTGGCTCCTGTAGTTATGTCTGGATACATACTCACTGTGATGGCTAATCCTGGGTGTCAACTTGATTGATCTGAGATTAACTGAAATGAAAGAGATCTTCTTGATTGGATCATCTAAAGCCGGAAGACACACCCTAAATGTGGGTGTTACCTTCTGATGGCAGCCTGTATAAAAGACCAAGGCAGAGGAGAAGGGGGGGGGCTTTTTGCGGCTTGCCTTCTCTCTCGCTGGTGAGTT
>NW_008352479.1:2705557-2705980 GCF_000622305.1 Nannospalax galili | reverse complement strand
TTATAAATTCTGGTTATTAAACCTCTGTCAGATGTGTTGCTGGTGAAGATTATCTCCAATTCTGCGAGTTTTCTGTTTGCTTCCTTGGTTGTGTCCGTTGATGCACAGAAGCTTTTTAGTTTAATGAGGCCCCATTTGTTAATTCTTGCCCTTGTTTCCTGAGCAATTGATATCTGGTTTAGAAAATCCTTTCATATGCCTAAATCTTGTAGGTTTTCCCCAATGTTTTCATCTATTAGTTTCAGACTTTACACTGAGGTCTTTGAGCCATTTGGAATTGACTTTTGTGCAGGGTGAAAGATAGGGGTTTAGTTTCATTCTTCTACAAGTGGAGATCCAGTTTTGCCAGCACCATTTGCTAAACATGCTGTCTTTCCTCCAGTTAATGTTCTTGGCCCCTTTGTCAAATATCAGGTGGCTAAA
>NW_008352479.1:2704698-2705187 GCF_000622305.1 Nannospalax galili | reverse complement strand
ATGGGAGGTCCTTCCATCTTCTGATGTCTTCCTCAATTTCTTTCTTTAAATGTTTAAAATTTTCATTGTAGAGCTCTTTAATGTCTTTGTTCAGATTTACTCCGATTGATTTCCAGATGCCTTTATAAGCTCTGTAACGCCTGCAATAAATGAGTCCCAGCTTGACTAGACTCCCCGTTGCATCTCAGTGTTCCCGGTGCTGGGGGCGGCAAGGGCTGGTGAATGGCGCGCTTACTCATCCACAGTCATCCTCACGCGGGGTCACAGGCTCGAACCCCGCCCCCCCCCACACTTTACTGAACGTGTTAATAATTTCTAGGAGTTTTCTGGTGGAACTTTTGACATCCCTTAGATATAATATCGTAGTATTTGCAAAAAGGGATAATTTGAGCTCTTCTTTTCCAATTATTACTCCTTTAATTTCCTGCTCTTGTCTTACTGCTCTTGCAAGAGTTTCATGCACTGTGTTAAAAAAGAGTAAGAGCACAT
>NW_008352479.1:2702156-2702302 GCF_000622305.1 Nannospalax galili | reverse complement strand
CTGCATATTCCATTCTTGTGATTTCTTAAATTTTTCATAATCTTTTCTTGTATGGTCTAGTTCGTCCACTTTATCTTCCAGTCTTGATGCTCTGTTTTCCATTTCATTCATCCTGTTGGTGAGGCTTTCTCCTGTCATTTCTAATT
>NW_008352479.1:2700618-2701997 GCF_000622305.1 Nannospalax galili | reverse complement strand
AATTGTTCTTTTGAGTCCCATGTTCTGCATTATCTCTAGGGGGTTTTCATTGTGCTCCTCTAGAGGACTGTTGGTATTTGGTTGGGATATGTTATTTTGGTTTTTCATGTTATTATTTTTTCTCTGTGATTTTGACATGTGAATTTATTTTGTAGTTTCTGATTCTTGTGTGAGACTCAGGCCTTTAAGTTTAGGTCAGCCTCTTTTTGTGAACTTTATGTGCCTTTGTGGTTTAGTTTTTGGGCATGAAAAGCTGGTTTGTCTAAGCTTCCGGTTCTTTCTTTTGATTTTATATTGGAGTGGTCAGATTGCTTTTGTCTTGAGGAGTTCTCACAGAAGCCCAATTCAGGTGAGGGTCAGATGTTTTCATGCTTTCTCCTGAGGTCTGGATCCCTCCAGGAACGATTTTGGCTTCAGGAATATGGGGGTTGGACTGGCCTGGGAGCCTGGCCTAGGAAAGATGCTGGTCTAGGGCAGCTGGTGGCTGTTCCACCCAGAGATGCAAAGGCAGATGGGGCGGGAAGAGGCCCCAAGGCCTCCTAGGTACTGCACTGAGGATCTGGGTTGGTCTGGATGCAAAGGATCAGGAAGAGGAAAGGTCAGTCCTAGTGTCCCAGAAAGAGGCTGGTGGGTGGTGCAGGCCCAGGGAAGCAGAGGGAGTTGAGGGTGGGGCCAGGCCCAGAAGTAGTGCTCCTGGGGCCCAGAGAAGGCACTAAGTTGGTCTGGATGAAAAGGATCAGGAAGCCTTCTTGGTTCCCCAGGTGTCTGGGGCCCCAAGACAAGGAATGGGGCAGGGCCCAAACTTGGAGGAGAGAATGGGGGTGGAGATGGGAGGGTGAATGAGGCTGGGGGAGTGGAGGGCGCAATGGACTTACCCTGGAGAGAGGCCTATGAGTAGGAGAGAGGCCTCAGTAAGAACATTTTTAAAAGACAGGATCTCAGAGCCAGGCATGGTGGCATACACCTTTAGTCCCAGTACTTTGGAGGCAGAGGCAGGCAAATATCTTTGAGATTGAGGCCAGCCTGGTCTACATAGTGTCCTGCTGGTGCTACATAGAGGCTTTGTTTCAAACAATAAAACAAAAAACCCCAAAGCTTATGTCTAAGGTTCAGACACAAGAATCAAGGTTAACTTCCAAGCTATATCTTTGAATTCCAGATCTAACATCCATGTCCAAGATTAAGGCTAGGATCCAGTCTAAAACTGGAGACCAAGGTTCAAGAGTAGAGTTTCAGATATAAAGATCACACCAAAAGCACAAATCTACTGTTAAGCTTGAGATTCATATTACTGATTGTTCTAGTTTGTTTCTTCATTGCTGTGGCAAAATACTCTGACCAATACCAACTTGGGGAGGAAAGGGTTTATTTAGCTTACA
>NW_008352479.1:2670740-2699946 GCF_000622305.1 Nannospalax galili | reverse complement strand
CAGTGATGCTGGTCTCTTGTTACTTACAGCTGATTTTTCAGCCCCAGCTAACCATCATCAATTGTCCCAGTAAAGCAAAGGTTCTGCTTCAGGTTCTGGTCTCTTATTAACCACAGCTGATTCTTCAGCCCCAGCCAACCAGAACCCACAGATTCTCAATCCAAAATCTCACATGAACAGCCCTGATAGTCTCTGCTTCCCTTTGAAGCTTTAGCCTTGAGCTACTTTGCTGGACTTTGGTTTTGCGTAGGTGTGCCCTATTCTTCCCTTTGAAATAAGACGGTTTCAGATATAAAGATCACACCAAAAACACAAATCTGTTAAGCTTGAGATTCATATTTCAGATATAAGGTGAGGTTCAAGAACCTGGAAAATCCATTCTATGGGCCATGCCCTAATCCAAGAGTAATGTTCAAGTCCAGGTGTGAAGGTTAGGTTCTATGTCTAAAGTTACAAGTCCATGTTCAATGTTTTGTTGTGACAGCTAACTAAATGAGAGCTTAGATGTCATGTACATGAACTTGTAACTTAGAAACAAACCTTGAAAGCTAGCCCTATCCCTGACCCTGGGACCTAGAAATTGGAGCCACACCTTCCAGGACATTCCTTAAGGCAAGCTGTAGGTCCTTCACTGGCATCTTAGCCCAGTCTTCCAATATCCAGTCTGTCATTTCTGTAATCTTTCTTCCAAAAATCTTGTTTCAACTCAGCCTTTGCCATTTACTACAATGTTCACAGCCCAGATTTTGCCATTATCTAAACCACAACTGCTACATAACTTTAATGTCAACATCCCATTTTCTGACCACCATCTGCTTACTTCCTTCCTTGCTCACACTTTCCCACACCACCAATTTTTTAAAAATTTCATTATGGTTTTCAGTTTGCTAGTCTTTCCATTTCTTTTAGTCTTACCTTCCACCTTTACTTCCACCTTAATCAGCTTAACTTAAATGACCAATCTTTATAATGACTCTCTGACAGAGACCCCCTCAACTCTCTCACCCCTCTTTCACTTCAATGAATACACAAAGCTAAACTACAGCCTTGGTCCTATCCATCAGACCACTTACCAGCTGCCTGAACACACAGCTACATGTATCTGGAAAATGACATGGCCCACGCAACCATGTTGATAATTCTATTATGTCATCCCAGTCCATCCCTCTCCTAACGGTGCAGTTCTTTCTCCTTAGACCTCAAACACCTGCCAGTCCTTACTCCCAACTAATGACACCACATCAAGTTTCACTAAGAACGCTGAAGCAATCAGAACACTTTCTTAGGCTTCTATTCCAGTTCCATGAACACGTCTTTTTGTACCTGAACTCTAAAGATGAGCAGTTTATGTTCTTAGATAGTGCCAACTTCTCACACACACATGATAGTAATCTTCTTTGCCTTTTATGGCACACTCCTTTTGAAGTTCTCCTTTCTCCATCCCGGTCATTCTTTCCCTCTTTCCCGTGGATCTTCTTCATCAACATCCCAATTCTACTGATTATCATGTCTTAAAAACCCACAACTTGGAGCTGGAAGCCACCTCCCCTGAAGGCTAGCTCTCATAGCTTCGGAGAGCACTATGCAAGTTGCTAAGGGCAACCAACCCCAGCTTTAAGGCCTAATAACTACAATAGTGACCTGCACAGCAAACTGTATTGGGGCATTTTTATCTTGGGGGTAATCAACAGCTACCTAATTGAACTTAAAGCTCACTCGATGGAGGAAACTTGTGTGTGGTACTGTAAACCTAGTCAAATACACATAGCTGGAGAGGTCACAGATCTTAGAGACAACCCCAAGGCTCTCATATCCCTCGACAAATGTAATTTCTTACTATGTGCAAAATATGGATCCTTATATTTATAGACAAGTATCCCAGTCACCACTCACCAAAGAAACTTCTTTTGCAATGGGCAGAGAATATTATAGAGCTTCACAACTAGTCATACACAGAGATTGTTTGTGAGCTGCCCAACCCTACGTGATGCATCTACAATGCAACCTCTACACCTAAGGCTCACAGAACAAAGGGGAACAAGGGGTAGAGAAAATACTAATGCATCTCTCAACTCTCATAAATGAAGCTCCCTCATGCAACAGAGGGCCATGAACTTTTAAAAGGACACAAATGGCCAAAGCATAGAGAATAAGAATCTGTAGAGTGTGGGTCTTTGGATTCCTGTATTATACTCTACCCACCCAGGGCTCAGGCACCAATGTGGAAGGGGGTGCAGAAAGATTCTAAGAGCCAGAGCATGACCATATAGAAATAGAGTCCTACAGCCTCCTGGGACACTTCTCATATGAACCTACAACAATGGTGTCAGCATGCACAAGACCCACGCAAACTCAAGTAAACAAAAACCCAGCCCAGAACTGTGGAAACAGGTATCAGACCCCAATCTTAGTTGAAGAATTATTGACAGCTGATTACTACAGGGTGAGGAAGTCCTGATCTTCTTAAAGGGAAGGAGTCTAGATAAGCTGACTAGACCTCAGTAGATGAACTTGCACTGAGGGATGTTTGAGAACACTAACTTGACAGGACAGACTTTAACATAAATAACAGAATGCATGAAATTCAGTGAGGGGGGTTGCTTTCATGGAGGGTGCCAGTGGGGAACAGGGTATAAAGATGATTAAGATGTTCTGTATGAAATATGCAAATATTCAATAAAAAATTTACAAACGCCCCCATCTTTTGCAGGGAACATCAGAAGTGGGGCAGGATTGTAAGGGCCAGAGGTCAGAAAGGACTGGGGTGAAGTAGTGCCTCCTGGACATGACAGGACACTCATGAACTCAGCCTGCATAAGACCTACACAAAAATAAGCCAGTCATGGATGGGGAAGGAGCACACAAGCCCCCACCCCATCAGAGGAGCTATTGACAGTTGAGGACTGCTAGGAGAGTCAGTTTTCTTTAGGGGTGTTGTTCCTGGTAGGTTGACCATGCTCTAGTGGATGGCCCCACACCCATGTACACACGGACAGTACTAATTAGACTCACTGAGTTATAAAAAAGGAGCAAAACTGAAGTTGAGGGGATGAGGGGGATCTGGGAGGAGTTGGGAGGTAGTGGGGATGAAGATGATTAAAATACATTGTATATATGTATTCAAGTCTCAGTAAATCACTTAAAATATTTTTAAATCATTTTTTCCCTTCTACTTAGTACATCATTTCTGTTCTTTGCAGAAATGCAAATGTATTCCCTGTTTATGCTTTTCCGTTTATCTCCTTTAATCTCTATTGTATAACTTGATCATGATTTTAGTCCCATCACTGCACTCAACCAACCCACTAGTCTGCGTCTGTTGGCCTCCAGGCTGCTGGGTCCAGTGGTTAACTCTCACATTGAGTTGGACTTGACCTACAGCGAACATTTTGTGCTATTGTCCATTTTCTTCTTTTTAAAAACTGGGACCTCATGGTGAAGACAGGTGCTGGCCTGGCCCATTTCTGGTGGTGGTACCAGCAGAAGGATGCAGGCTGCTAACGCAGATGTGCCTGGTGTATCCAACAGTGAATATCTGAAAGAAAGAAAACCCAAATAAAAAGCTATAACTGCTTTCCCTGGCAATTCCATCATTCCTGAGGGCAAATTTCCTTTCCAGGGAGTCTTTAGACAACTGGTCCAGTCATAGACAATATGTTCCACAGATTGTAACTTTTGGTTTTCATAGTCACTTCATTTGCCTTCATATTCATAATTTATCCACCTTGACTATAAGCAACTTTTTAGCTATGCTCCAACCACACATTTCTGAATCATCTTTTGATGAATTATTGCTGTTACAACAATGCTGCCCTCTCTCAACCTGATAAAAGCATAATCTTGAACATTGTGTCTCCTTGGTCCCTTGGGCTCTGCCCGTCTTCTTCAATGTGTGTGTGTGTGTGTGTGTGTGTGTGTGTGTGTGTGTGTGTGTGTGTGTGTGTGTGTGTGTGTGTGTGTGTTCCTGTATTTGCAGGTGCATGTGGTACCCAGAGGACAACCTCAGATGTTACCCTCAAGAATGCTGCCTACCTCCTTTGAGACAGGGGTCTCTCACTGGGCTGGAGCTTATCTATTAGGCTAGACTGGCTGGTCAGTGAGCCTCAGGATTCCTTCTGTCTCTACTTCCCCAGTGCTGGGATTACAGGTGTATGCTACCATGCTGAATATTTTTATAGGTGCTAGCCCCTTATCGGCTGAGCCATCTCCTCAATGCCTTCTTCAGCAAGTCTCACTGAAGGCTGTCCAGCTCTTTGTTCTGTGAACACTTTATTCTGATCCTGTTTTGTGTCTGGCTACTCTGTTCTCTCTGTTATAAATAGTAGCAACAATAACAACTTCTTGTGTTTTCTGTTTTAAGAATTCTGATATTTTCTGTATTGGGGCATCTGGTAAGTATTGGGTCACAGAATTTTGACTTGGTATAGTTGACTGGACTCAACCGTGGTGCTAAGAAGTCACTTAAGCAGTTCTATATCATGAACCACCTGTCTTTTGGCCTGTTGTCATTTGGGGCTCCTCATGACCATTCCTAGGTTCAGTCATTTGCTAGAAGGTTCTACAAAGTCGTTATATTCTATGGCTTGTCACAGTTACAGGATACAGGTTAAAACCAGGAATGTGAAAAGATGCATAGAGTGATGTCCAGAAGAGACCATGTAGGGTGGGGAGCAGGGCTCTGGTTGCTGTCTCTCAGCAGAGTCATGTGGATCATTCTTATTTCTCCTGACAATGGCTTGTGGTGATGTGTAAGAAGCACTGCTAACCAGGGACTAAGGCATGGCTGATTGCATTGCTCACACACGTTTTTGTCCTAAACCAGCACCTCAACTCTGTGACCCATGGGTCCTCATGTAAATCATTTGGGTATCTGGACTGCCTGGTGACTGAAAGACCCTTGGGTAAACAATGCTGCTCAATGCAGAATCTTTTCAAAGTCTCAGAGGTTACTGTCAGGAGCCATGCTTGACATAAGCATTGGAAAAAAGTAGAGTGCCACTTTAAGAGCTTCTGAGCTCTCTGCTTCAGCGGTTTGAGATGACAGGCTGTGCCTCCATGATAAATCAGGTCTCTTAGAAACTTAGTTTCGGTTCAGTCTTCAGGCACCGGAGTTGGTGAGGTAATGCAGCAACCTGCGGCGTCCGTAGTTACTTTCTGTTAGTAAATTATCCATGGTGGTTCCTTGGTGATTCCGTGGTTACCCCAAATCTGATTCCTATACAAGATCTGTGTTCCTTACAACAAAAAGCCATTCTGTGATTGCTCACCTGACTGCTAAGAATTAAACTTTTTATAATAAAATCAAGACCTTTGTCTTGACTCTTCTTTTGTTGAAGACCCAAGCCTGGTGGGCTTGGGGGGCGTTCGACAGGTTACCTTCTGGCAGCCTGAGGAAAAGACGCACATTTCTTTTCGGTGAGACTGACTCTTATTTTCTGTCTGTGGATAACATTCTCTGTATCTCTGTATTCTCTTGTCTGTGCAGCAGCATGAGCTTAAATCACATCAAATAGAATCGGTGCCCAGCTCATCATCAAATATGATCGAGTGAACAGCCCTGGATTGAGAATCAGCACAGCAAATCCAAGGAAGTGCGTGCTATTTTTCCTCCTTGCATTTGCCAAGAATCTTCTTTCTTGTATGACTTTGCCATCTAATCCGGTACTGAGATGTGCCTTCCCAAGCTGACATCCAGCTGATGGTACCATATCAAAAAGGACCTGTGACACTGGACCCCAGGGGTATGTATGTATCATGTATATACATGTTGCTGTGATAAAACATCATGACCAAAAGCGACTTATGGAAGAAAGAGTTAATTTTGGCTTATGGCTCCAGAGGGAGTGCCCATAATGGCAGGGGAGGCATGGCAGCAGGCAGCTGGAGCAGGAAGCTGAGAGGGCACATCTTCAACCACAGACACACGGTAGAGAGAGCAAACTAGAGGAGGGCAAGGTTACGAACCCTGAAAGCCTGGCCCCAGTGACACATTCCTCCAGTGAGGCCACACCTCCTAGGCCTCCCCCAAATAGTGCCACCAACAGGGGACCAAGTGTTCAAATACTTGAGCCTATGGAGGACATTGCTCATTTAAACCACAATATGTATGACATACAGTGCTATCATACACATTGATAACACATTTAGAAAGAGACTGGTCCTGTGGCTTTCTTGGTTCCTCAGAGTGCTCAGCTTGACCACAAGGGAAACTGAGAAGTCATAGTGAGTGGCACAGGGAGGTGACCAAGCCATTAGATTACAGAGTGGAAAGACACTGGTCCCCATGATAGAGGCAGATGCACCAAGTCACAGTGATGTAATGATGCTCTTTGAGAGCAACACAGCCTTTCTCATCCCAGATGTGCTTAGCCCATGAACTAGAGTATCAAGATACTATGTGGTCACCAAAAGCCAATCTGAGAAGGTAGCTTTAGAGTTCTTTATCTTACACCGATGAGGAAAAAGATGCAGACAGAGGAGCGGACCAAGCAAAAGCAGATTTATTGAGGAAAAGTGAGAGAATTTGAGCTCCATGTCTAGGAATTTTTTTTTTTTACAGAACTTACAACAGAAACTAGATAAAGGCTAAGGTGATTTCTATTGAGACTGGTTAATTCTCTAGGCATCTCAAGCATGGGCTGAGCCAATGGGGGACCACACATTCTGTGCACACCCCTCTGGGCCCACCAGGAAGATAATCACCTGCTGCCTAGGTAGGGGGTGGCATTGTGGTGAAGCCCCCTCCTGTCCATCTCTGTCTTCTGCTTTGTTAACTGCTGACCCTGGCTCATTGGCTGGCCTCCAGCTGTGGCCAGTGAGTCTAGTCACTAGTCCTACAGGTGCTGCTGGTCTGTGACCTTGGCTGGTATCTTGCTAGTGTTTGGTAAACAATGCTTTCTTTGTTCTCATGTTCATGTGACCAGCTTGTAGTTGGACTATGGTCATGCTTCCTTTACTACCTGTGGAGAGCTAGCTCCTGCCTCCGTCATGTGGGACAGGAAGAGGTGACCTGGCTCAGCCAAGGTGGAGATAACAGTGGAAGACCCTGGTCCCCATAACAGAGGCAGATGCACATGGACATGGCAGTCAAAGGGCATCTTAGGGCATCTCACAAAGAGCTAGTCTGCATTTACTAAGGCTGCCAGTTTTGTAAGAACACACTGCTTCCTTGAGCATTCTCAGTGAATCATCCCACCAAAGAACAGAAATCAATGCTCCATTCCATACCGTCTTGGTGACTTTTGCTCTATAGCTCCCACTTTTGCCCTGTTGAGAGGAACAACCTCTGCATGTTCACTGTTACATTTCCTGGAGCGACTGGAACAAATATCTATTGCTACAGACCAAAGAAACAATTCCACCCAAGTCTAGCTTGGTGAACCAGTGTGTTTATTGGGGTTACTCATAGGAACATGGGAGAGGACCATCAGGGAACCTGAAGTCTGTTGGGTGTTCCTCTTGGAACAGTTTTTATACTTCTGTAAAAGGAAATTAATGGGGGTATTTCCCCAATTTAAATTTCATCTAAGGACCCAAAGTGTTCAGTTTATTATTCTGATGTTGATCACCTATGTATCTCAGATTCTATGTTAGTCAATATCCTGTCACTGTGACAAAATACCTGATACAATCAATGTAATAAGGAAGAAGATTTATTTAGGGTCACAGTTTCAGAGGTTTCAACCCATGGTTGGTTGGCTCATTGCTCATTGCTCTGAAGTGGGACACCATGACAGGGAGTGGGAGGTGGAGCAAAGTTAGCTCCTGACAGCTGGGGAAGGGAGAGAGGGAAGGAGAAAGCAAGGAGAGAGAGAGAGAAAGAGAGAGAGAGAGGGAGAGGGAGGGGGAGAGAGAGAGAAAGAGGAAGGGGAGAGGAAGGGGGCAGGAATGCAGTATCCCCTTCAAAGGTGCATCTGCCATGGCTTGACTTCATATTTAAAATGGGGCCGACAGGGCTGGAGATGAAGCTCAATTGGTGACATGCTTACATGGCATGCTTGTAGCCCTGGGTTCCATCCCCAGCACCACATAAACTGAGTGTGGTGGTGCATGACTGTGATCCCAGCACTCAGAAGCCAGAGGCAGGAGGATCAGGATTTCGAGATCCTTCCTAGGTACATAGTGAATTTGAGGCCAGCCTGGCCCACATGAGACCTGCATATAAAATAAAAGAAAATAATAAAATAAATAAAATGAAGATGACATAACAGTTTTGTCTGTCATTATTGAGATGATTTATTCAATTTATTCATTTAATTACAGGTAATTTTCTCTTCCTTTCTTCCCTTCCTTCTCTCTCTTCTTTCTTTCTTTCTTTCTTTCTTTCTTTCTTTCTTTCTTTCTTTCTTTCTTTCTTTTCTCCCTCCCCCTTCCCTCTTTCCTTCCTTCCTTCCTTTCTTTCTTTCTTTCTTTCTTTCTTTCTTTCTTTCTTTCTTTCTTTCTTTCTTTCTTTCTTTCTTTCTTTCCTTCTTGTTCTGGGGTTGAACCCCAGGGCCTGTGCATGCTAGGCAAGCACTCTACCACTGAACTACATTCCCAGCCTTTTCACACATAATTTTTTGAGCACTTGCTATATTTTACGCCAAGGACTGTCCTAGGGGTGAGGAATATAGCTGTGCAGGTTAGTTCTTATGTCAACTTGACACAACCTAGAGGAAGAAGGAACCTCAGCCGAAGAATCGCCTCTATCACATTGGCCTGAGAGGAATATAGCTGTGCAGGTTAGTTCTTATGTCAACTTGACACAACCTAGAGGAAGAGGGAACCTCAGCCGAAGAATCACCTCTATCACATTGGCCTGTGACTGTGCCTGTGGGGTATTTGCTTGATTGCTAATTGATGTAGGAGGCTCCAGCCTGCTGTGGGCAGTGCTATTCCTGGGTTGTATAAGATAGCTGTGCATCCCAGCATGGGAGGCAGAGGCAGGCAGATCTCTGTGAGAATGAGGCCAGCCTGGTCTGCACAGTGAGTTCCAGGGAGAGACTGTCTAAAACAAAAAGGTACCTGAGCAGAAGCCATTGAGTGAACCAAAGCAGCATTCCTCCATGGTTTCTGATTGAGTTCCTGCCTTGACTTCCCTCAGTGATGGACTGTGACTTGGAAGTGTAAGTCAAATACACCCTTTCCTCCCCTAAGTTGCTTTTGGTCAGAGCGTTTTATCACAGCAGTGGAAAGGGAACTAGACTGTCCTGAAACTAAGGAACAATAACTTCATTGTAAACAAGGCAATGAGAGCGAAGGTCAGCACATTAGCATCCAGTTCAGGGCAGTGGTTAAGGTGAGGATTAAAGCCAGAGAGGCTGAATTTTTAAAGAATAATTTAAAAATTGTCATTCACTCATTTTTTGTGTATGTGCACATGCCATGGTGTACACGTGGAGGTCAGAGGATAATTTGCGGGTGTCAGGTCTCTCCTACAACATGGGTCCTGAAGACCAAACTCAGGTTGTTAGTCTTGGTGGTGGCCATCTCACGAGCCCCTAAAGGACAATTTTTAGAAACTGGTAAACTTACAACTCTCATACAGATATAAAAACTAACACATATGAGTGATTTTATTTAGCTCATTGAATTGTCACAGGCATTTTGGAGGAGAATCTAAAAAATAGGTGCAGTTTTAGATAGGAATAGTGACGTGCATGTTCAAATGGATGCAAAGGACATTTTAGGCTGGAGTGATTCTCCTACAACTGGAAGACTTGCAAATTAGCTCCCATAGAGTCAAGATTAATTGGGTTCTGGGAACAAAGGGATTGACAAATCAGTTACTCTGCCAAGCTCTGCAGAGTGGGTAATCAGGGCAAGTGTCAGTGGGGAGGCGACTGATTTGTGTTGAAAGAAGGGCCGGTATGAACCAGGCAGATAGTAGGGAGGAAAAGAGCCTTGAGAGGAGGAAACAAACCCATCAAAAGGCTCAGCGTTCCAGGGCACAACCCATCATGGTGGGGAAAGCATGACAGGACTAGGCAACGGCTGGTTATACTGTGTTCACAGTCAGCAAGGAGAGAGCGGTGCATGCTGGTGCTCAGTCAGCTTCATTCTTTTTATGCAGTGTGGTACCTAAGCCCAGGGACCTCAATTAACCTAATCTAGATACTCCCTCACCAGAGGCTAACCTACTCGAGATAATTCCTCACACTTATGTCCAGAAGTTGGTCTTTAAAATTTTATTTATTTTTATTTTATGTGTATGGGTGCTTTGCCTGCATATATGTAAGTACACCTGTGCATGCAATGCCTGTGAAGGCCAGAAGAGGGTGTTGGATCCCCTGGAACTGGAGTTACAGACAATTGCCAGTGGCCATGTGGGTGCTGGGAACTGAATGTAGATCCTCTGCAAGAGCAGCCAATGCTCTTAACAGCTGAGCCATCTCTCCAACCACACAGAAGCCTGTTTTGAAGGCCATTCTAGATCATGTCATATTGATAACCAAAATTAACCACTACATGCACTTTCCAGGACTGGTGGAGGGAGCATGGGATGTGAATCACTGCTGAGCTGTCTTGGGGGCAGGTTTTTTGTCCCTCTGTGGCTATCGGCAGGATGTGTAGGAACTGGGACTATGGGGAAGCAGATTTTCCAGGGAAGGGGAAGCCTGGGCACTCTAGCATAGCACCTGGGGGATAGATGTACCCACCCTGCAAAGCAGTCGGGCCAGGGCACCTGTAGCCACTCCTGCACCTACTGAATTTGCATCCTTACCATATGGCATAGAATTTCTTATTTCAACTTAATTTCTTGAAGGTGGAAACTCATGAGCTATGTACAATTTGGAGACTATATAAAGCTTAACAACTTTGGCCTGAAGGTCCACCCTACCCCCATTCGTGTGGGTGGTAAAGGAAGTGGAAAGAAGGTGCTCTGCCAAGTAGCAAAGAACCCCAGAGGCACTATCCAAGTGGCAATCTACAGGCTGTGCCCCAGGAATGCCATTTGAGTTCAAAGTTCTCTTATAGTATGTACCTCGGGGACAGATAGGAGGTGAAGAGCAGTTCCAGAAAATGGAGCTGTGATAAGCAACGCTAAAGACAATTATGGACTGGCAATGTGGCACTGCCCTGGGTGTAAGGTAGACAGGGAGACACCTGTCTTGGCATGTCATCAGGATCTAGAGAACAGTGGGCTATGGTCCTCCTTAGAGGCTCTCACATACATTCATCCAGAAAAGTTGAGGAGTTGACAAAATCCAGAGCGGACACTCTTACATCAGTGCCTGAGCCAGGGCTGAGCTCCTTGGGTGAGGTTGTGATGGTCAACCTTCATCATCAACTTGACTGAATTTGGAATCACGTAGGAGACACACCTCTGGTCTCTGAGGGTGTTGTGCTGAGGAGGGAAGAGACCCACCCTGAATGTACTGAATGTGGGTGGTACCACTGTATAGGCTGGGGGCTGAAAACAAAGAAACAAGTGGGGCTCCAGCATCCATCCCCCTCTGCTTTCTGACTTTGGGCACAATGTTACCATCTCCCTCACACTCCTGTTGTTACCAAACTTAGGGGGTCACAGCCTGTGCCCCAAACCAAATTCGGCCACTATTTCTCAGTAGGTGAAATAAAAGAGCAAAATTAATAGTGGAAAGAAGAAAGGGAGATTTTTTGATATGGCCACATTGGGAAGAGGGATGAGGAGATCCCATGACTCCCTACCCCAAGCCTGTATTTGGAGTTCTGGAGTGAGACTGAAGTTTAAATAGAGAGCCAAGGACTTGCACATCTAAGCAGTCCTGGTCAGGGTGTGGTCCCTCCCACCACTGACCCATCATTACCTGGGCTCAGTCTCCTGTAAGGGTGACAAGCTGTCAGAACTGTGACAAGCTATTAGAAATGTGAAATCTCTTTTCAGAAGACAAGCTCCCTCTGGTTAGTGCCCTTTCTTCTGCCAGCAAGAGATTCCTAGGGAAATTTCCCATTTCTCAGGGGATCCACTATTTCAATAGTCTGATGGTCAGATTGGGAGACACAACAGTCTCTTTAGAACATGTCTGCCAGGCCAGTTACACTGCTGCCACGGCTTCCCCATCAGGATGGACCTCAAACCAGGAGCCCAAATAAGCCCTTCCTTCCTTAAGCTGCTTTTGCCAGGCCTTTTATCACAGCCATGAGAAAAGTAACTAATACAGACCTCATACTTCAAGTCCTCTTCCTCCATCTTCTTCTTCAGCGTGTGCCTGTCCTGGGTCCCATCCCTGTGGCCTCTCTCTCCCCCACAAGAGCTGATGGACTTGGTGAACAGCTGACATGTTGATGAGCTAGTGACACACAGCTCTGCAAACACTGATCTCAAATGTCTCTTCTGGAAGGGGACATTCGCTTGGGGAACCCTGAGCCCTCTGGGGAACCCATCGAATTCTGCTGGTATGGTGGCCCGTCGTTGGTGGTCCTAGGTTCTGAGGACATCTTTCTGTGTGGTTGTCTCCAGTGGGATCCTTGGGCTGTGTCACAGTCTTCCCACCAGGTGGCAGTGGTGCCACACTACTAAGAACCCAGGGAGTCACTCAGCTGGTTCACCTGAATATAGAAAGTAGGCGTATGAAGAATGGAGCTGGCGCTAAAGTGTCAGTCACTGCTACATTTGGTGGTTTGGGGCCTGGGGCAAGACATTGAATATGTGTCCCAATTCCCTCCACTATAGTATAGCTAGCTGTGTCACCAATGGAGTTCTAAACACAGAACTAACTACATTACTACAGCAGCACCCATGCTGCCTTGAACTCTTGGGATCAAACTTTATTGAGGATTTGTTATGTTTTAGTTTTGTTCTAAAGATTAGAAAATTTTTAAAAGATTATGTGTGTGTTTGTGCAGTTGTGCGCGGACTGCCAGCAGAGGTGGGAAGAAGGCATCGGATCCCCTGGAGTTGGAGTTATGGGTGGTTGTGAGCCACTCAGTATAGGTACTGGGAACCGGACTCAGGTCCTCTTCAAGAGCAGCACACAATCTTAACTAGCTGGCCATCTCTCCAGCCCATTTTTTATTTGATCTAAGAGCTGGGGGGACAGCTCAGCTGGTAAAGTCCTTCCATGTAAGCATGAGAACCTGAGTTTGATTGCCAGAACCCATGTAAAAATCAGGGTGTGGTTGTGCACACTTGTAATTTTAGCTCTGGGGAGATGGAAGCAGGCAGATACCTGGGGCTCTCTGGCCAGCTAGCCTAGACAAACTGGTATGCTCCAGGCCCATGTGACCTTGTCTCATAAAACAAGGTGGATGGCTCCTGAGGGTGACCTTTGGTGTCCACACAAGAGTGCACATACATGCACACATACCTGCACACACATACACTTAAACAATATATGGCTTTGTTCTGAGATCTTTACGTGTATTGAATCATTCATATGAAATTCAGAACAGCCTGTGAAGTCATCCAAGAGGATGGCTTTATATTCCTGGGACAGAGAGTTTCAGTAACTTGTCCAAGGTCACACAGCTGACATAAGGCAGAGCTGAGATTTGAACCCAGGTGGACTAGCTTCAGAGCCCCTCTCACCCAACCACTTGTGACATCTATGGGTGTTACATTCTCTCCCCTGTCTGCTGCTGTCACTAGCAACAGCCTGTGGCAGACTGTTTTATGAGGAAAAGAATCACAAAATCAGAAGAAATATAAACAGAAACTTCTTCATCAAGTCAGCTACAGCCTGTTACCTCTCCAGAGCTTCTGACCTGTGGACCTAAGTCTCCACTGGAACAATCCTCTGCAAGAAAACTCACTCCTACAAGCCTTGCAAGGCACTTCCACTCTGGATTCCAGGGGCTCCTCTGCCTGGCTTCCTAGAGGGTGTGGGGACTTGTGACAGGCATGGTTGACCCTCTTCTGGAGTCATCACTCCTCTTTGGGGCCCATCCTGTGTTGACACTGCATCTCCCTCCCTCCTTCCTTCCCTTCCCCTTCCTTCCTTCCTTCCTTCCTTCCTTCCTTCCTTCCTTCCTTCCTTCCTTCCTTCCTCACCCCCACTCCCTTCCTTCCCATAGCCAGGTGTGTCTCTGTCTTTCAGCTGGGTTAATGCTATGTGGAGGACAGCAGGAGACTTCTGAGCATATTCAGCTTGGGCTTGCCCTCTCAACAGGTGAAAGTCCTCCCAGCACAGCTCTCACATCTCAGAGCCTATGCCTGGCAATGGCCTCCTGCTTTGAGGTTCATCTATCCTCTGTCAAGCACCCTTGCCACAGTGGCACTTTAGAAGATTATTTTGTAATTACACAGGAAGTGGAATGTCTCTCTGCCCCATCGCTCAGGTCTATCTGTCCTGTAATTCAGCTTGGTATTTAACCAAGAGCAGTGAAAAGCATTGTTCACACCAAGCATAGCACAGGAACAGTCAGAGACCTTCATTCATGACAGCCTGAAACTATAAAGGGAACAGATGTCTCTTATGAATGGACCTGCAGATTGTGGCCTAGCTGTGAGATGGAACAGCCCCCAGTAATAGCCCACAGGCGGCAGGGACAGAATGCCAGATGAGAAAACTCCATGACTCTATTTTTGTGAAATTCTAGGAAATGCAAAGGCAATCTGTGATGAGAGAAAGCACACAGTGGGGCCGATGAGGTGAAGTGCGGTCCAGTGGGGCTCAGCCACCGAGCCTGACAACCTAAGCTTTCCCACATGGTGGAAGGAGAGAACTGACCTCTGGTCTCCACATGTGTGGCCCCCACCAATAAATAAATGTAATTTAAAATTTTAAAGCCGAAGAGAAAAAAATCATACAGTGCTGTCCCAAGAGCAGGGGTGAAGGGGTAGACGACCTTGCAACATTTTTTTTTTGAGACGGAGTTTTACTATGTAACCCAGACTGGCCTCAAATTTCAGATTCTCCTGCTTCAGATTCCCATCAATTGGATTATAGGCTTCACCTTCACATCTGACCCCTGGCAACTTTACTATGCCTCAGACCTTCAGCCTTGTCACCTCCTTCCTCCCTCCCTCCCTCCTTGCTCCTATACTCCCTTCCTTCCTTCCTTCCTTCCTTCCTTCCTTCCTTCCTTCCTTCCTTTTTTCTTCCCTCCCTCCCCCTTTGTTTCTTTAGACAGGGTCTCATGTTAACCGTGGATACCTGACATCCTTGCCCTGTCTAGCTACTGGGCAGGAGTTCTCAACTGTTGGGGCTGAGGAAGAACCTGGGTGAAGTAAGAAATGCCCTTGACATGCCCCTAGTGTGCGCTCCAGCAGCTTACAGAGGGACTCCGTTACATCTCCAACAATTCTGGCCTTCTTCCTGTCCCAGCCCATGTTTCCATGGCCACTGTGGATTTGCCTGTCACAGCAGTCAGATTGCAAAGGACAGGCAAACCTGGCCATTCACATCTTCCTTTCCCATTGTCTGCCAGAAAATACAGCAACCACCTCTTTGAGCTTCTTCACAGAGGGAGCCGTCACCATGTCAGCATCACTTGTGGATGTCAAACACATGGCATGGGAGAATCCCTGCCCATCCACCTACTGGTGGTCAGGACCAAGACACAGACACGGGGACCAAGAATCTTGCTTTGAAGCAGCCCACACTTGCCTCCTGGCAGATAAAGCTGCAGCTCTGAGCAAGCTTGGAACCCATAGCCCGGTGTCTGCAAACTGAAGAAGGTGACCAAAGAGACCCATTCAACCCGATACCTCCATGGCACTCTGAACCCCCATGAGGCAAGGGAAGTGGGGTTTAATTCTGGCAAGTGTTTTTCCTCAGCCACCAGGCTAAAAATGTAGCCATTTGTGTAAGACACAGGTCTTAGTCACCAAAGAGAGCGAAATATGATGAAAAGAGGCGTCCCACGCTTGGCAAACTTGCGATGAATTCGCACTTCCTGATTCAAAGTCACTGACATTTTTGGAAGATCCAAATTTAATCAAGGCGTTTTAAAAGATCCAAATGGAATCAGAGGGATGTGAGGCCCTATTAGCATGAATCTCAAAGTGGAATGCTTTTGCTGGGAAGATCATTTTCACTCAAGGTGAGGCGAGAGATCCACTTTCACAGGGCTGGGAGGAGGGGCTGCATTTAAGTCATATCCTTAAGACTGAACTTGGAGAGAGCAGAATCGGCACTGGCACATTTACCCCAATGTGGAGCCCAGAGTCTGGGTGGGGAACAGAGCAGATTTTGAAGCACCGTATATGAGCCTTGAGGATTGTAGGCTCAAAGCAAACCTTACTTAAAAGCCAAATGAACAACATAGGAAAGCAAGCTGCTTTGCTCAGATGTCTGTCGCTGCCTGAGCCCTGCCATGTTTGTCTGTCTGTCTGCACAATCTTCTTTCCACACTGCAGGGTATGCTCCACAAGGGCAAGTCTTGGCCTGAACCTTACCACTGCCCCTCAGTGCTTTGAGCACGATCAGACTCGGTGGGCTTCAGTGTCCACTGACTGAATGAAAAGACCTTTGGGGCTATGCAAGACAGTGGCTAACCACTGTCCATAACTCCAGTTCCAGGAGATCTGACGCCCTCTTTTGGCCTCTCTGGGCATAGCACAGATGTGGTGCACTTACATACATGCAAGCAAAACAGTCATCCACATTAAAAAATTTGTGTACACATATGTGTATGGTGTGTGTATGTGTGTGTGTTATGTGTTTGTGTACACAGTATGGTGCTCATGTACCATGGTGTGCATGTGGAAATCAGAGTCCCTCCTCAGGTGCATCCTTACCTTCTACCTTGTTGGAGTCAGGGTCTCTTGTCTTACCTCTGTATTTGCCAAATGCCAGAATGGCTGGTCAGAGAGCTTCCAGAGAGTCTTCTGTCTCTGCCTCCTGTCTCACTGCAAGTGCTGGGATCATCAATGCAAGCTGACACCTCCGGCTTTATGACAGTTCTGAAGAACAGAATTCAGGTCCTCGTGCATGTGCAGCAAACCTTTTACCCATCGATCCATTTCTTCAGTCTCCAAGGTATTTACTCTTAAAGGTTTTCTGTGGAGGGGGAGGTCCTGCACCTGGAAGAAGCAGGCTTAGTTAATACGTGATCTGTGCAACATGACCACAGTCAGGCTGCCTCCAGTTCCCAGGTGGCAGGGTGGTGGTGGTGGTGAAGATTTGGCTCTTTGTGAGAGCTGTGAGGGGAGGAAGTTTGCAGGAGCTGGAAGGAGCCGGTCAGCTCTTCACAGTCACACTGGAGATCCTGGGTTCTAAGAGCCAGGAGCCTTGACTTTTCACGAGTTCCTGTCTTGGGCACTAAAAAACCTATTAACAGCTCATACACATGACCTACAAGCCTGCACAGTAGGCATATGAATTATTTTTCTTGTAGCCGTGACAAAATACTTGACAATGCAGCTTAAGGAAGGGTTTACTCTGGCTCACAGCTTAAGGGTGCAATCCATCAGGCAGGGGAGTCATGGTTGCAGGAGGGTGAGGCAGTGGTCAGGAAAGAGAGAGATGAGCACTGGTGCTCAGCTCACTTTCTCCTTTTTGTTCAGTCTGGGACCCCAGCCTATGGTGCAACCCGCATTCAGAGTGGGTCATTTCATCTCAGTTAATCCTACTAGAAACTCCCTCACCAATATGCCCATAGATTTGTTTTCAGGATTATTCGAGATCCTGTCAAGTTGAGAATCAAGGTAGGCCATGTTCATCTCCATTTTACAGATGGGGACATTGAGGCTTAGAGATCCTGTTAGTTACCCAAGACTTCAAGGCCACTAGGTAGAGGGTGACTTTCAACACAGGCCTGCTTGGCTCAAATGCTGTGAAGGGCTCTGCACCACCCTCACCTCTAGTTACCACCCTATTGATACAAACTTCACAGGTTATACAGCCTATGATGGTTTAACTCTGACAACTTGAATCACCTGGGAATAGAGTCTCAGTTAGGGGCTGTCTACATTGGGCATGTCCGTAGGGGATTGTCTTTGAAGTGAACTGATGTGGGGAGATCCAGCCCACTGTGGGCAGCACCATTCCCTGACCTGTATGAGAGCGGAGAAGTCAAGCCGAGAACAAGCGAGGAATACATTTGCTTCTCTCCGCTCTTGACCGTGGATGTAATGTGACTAGCTGTTCAGAGTTCCTGCCTTGACTTCCTCACAATGATGGGCTGTAACCTGGAATTTTAAGCTGACATAAACTCCTTCATCCCCTAAACTGCTTTTTGTCAGAGTATTTTATCACAGCAACAGAAATGAAATGAGAACAGTTCACTCTTTTAAAAATATAATTTAACATGTTCTTGTATAATCAGCACACTTGATTTTAGACATTTTCTTATATCTAAAAGAAACCTCTTGCCTTCCAGCAGCTAGTCCCTACCTCCCCAAGCTCTCCCAGCCCTAAGCAGTCAGGGCCCTCGCTCTCCCCAGATTTGCCTATTGGAGACATTTCCCATGAATAGAGTCACGTAGTATACAGTCTTTTGTGACTTCCTTCTTTGACTACGTTTCAGGGCTGAGCCGTGTATCATGCACCAACCAATACCTTCTTCCTTCCCGAGATGAATAACATTCCACTGCATGAGTTTACCACACGATGCTTATCCATTCCTCTGAGGATGGACATTTGGGTTCCTTTCCCTCCCTTTTCCTTTTATTTTCTGTCTTTTCCTTTTTTCTTTAGAGATAGAGTTTCACTCTGTAGCCCACACTGGCCCAGAACTCATTATTTAGCCCTGGCTCATCTTGAAGTTGTGATGATCCTGTTTCAGCCTCCAAAGTGAGATTACAGGCCTTCACCACCACACCCAGGTGCATTTTGAAGTCACTATGAATATTACTGCTATGAACATTCATGCCTTTTGTTGATTTTATTATGTGTGTGTGTGTGTGTGTGTGTGTGTGTGTGTGTGTGTTCATATGAAGACAATGCCTGTGGAGGCCAGAGGTGTCCCATCTCCCTGGAGCCGGGCTTATAGTCAGTTGCAATTCCCCTGGAGCTGGAGTAACAAAAGGTTGTGTGGTTGTGATTCCCTATGGAGCTGGAGTTACAGGTGATTGACTGTGAACTGCCCAACATATATTCTGGGAACAAAACTCCCTCCAGTCCTCTGTAAGAGCAGTATGTGCACTTAACCGCTGAGCCATCTCTTCAGCCTGTGATTGCCTTTTAAGCCCAGCCCAATTTGAGGCAAAAGCAGCTTTGTTCCAATTAGAACAGCTCAGTAGAGCCATTGGTTCCAGAATAGATTCATGTTTTTTTCTTTCTCCCATGTAGACAACTTGCAGTGAAGCTTCTGGGTCATTGAAACTCTGTTTAACAGCTAGAGGAATCTCCAAACTGTCTTACAAAGTGGCTGCACCATTTTACAGTTCTACCAGCAACAGTGATAGAAGGTTCTATTTTCCCCAGCTGGCCTGGAAGTCACTATGTAGACCAGGCTGGCCTCAATCTCACAGAAATCTGCCTGCCTCTGCCTCCTAAGTGCAGGGATATAGGTGTATGCCACCAGGCTTGGCTTGTTCCGCATTCTTGACTTTTGATTCTCAACATCCTAGTGGTTGTAAAGTGGGACCTTAATTGGGTTTGATTTGCATTTTTCTGGTAGCAAAGGCCCAGACTGCAAAACTGTGTACCAGATCCATTTCTACTTGTTATAAATTACACAGGTTGTGATATTCTTTTATAACAGCATAAAACGTACTAAGATAGCTTGTTGTAAGATAGATTTTATTTATTATTATTTTTGCTTCTTTTTTCTTTTGAGACAGGGTCTCATGTAACCCAAGATGGCCTTGCTATGTAGCTGAGGCAGGCCTTGAATTCCAATCCTCCCACTCCCCAAGTTCTTAGATTACACATGTGAGCTATCATGCCCCTCCAGGCTGTATTTCACCTCCCTTGCCCTCCTTGCTCAGCATGATCCTCAAAACACCCCTTTGACTTCTCTTGTAAGAGTGATGGCTCCATGATGCCTCCAGCTCAGAGAACCTGAGGAAGCTTCAACATCTTTCCAAGGAAGCCAGCTCTCTCCAGACCCCAGGCCATGGTGCTAAGTGCCAACTTGAAGTTCCTGAGGGCCCAGCCCTTCTCCTTTCAGAGAATTCCTAAGTCTGTTTCTTTCCACTCTGACTGACTGTCCTTGGTCCTGCACAGGGTCTGACTTCCATGGCAGATGTCTTTGAGCTTCTCTGTCTATGGGAGCCTTCTGAGCTGAGATCCCATGGGGCTTCATTTTCATATCATGCTGAACAGGTTTTAAGACTGCTCTGCTCTGGGCTTCCTATTTCCCACTCACCTAGATGTTGGCTGCCTCAGGATTCACAGAACTGAGTTTTCCTCTTCAGTGTGGAATAGAATCCCAGTCCAGCACGATGCTAGTTTCCATGAATTGAGAGACCTTACTTCAGGTCCTGTTTACACAGGACCGAGAAGGGTTCTTTATCTTATATAATATAAGGCACTTTGCACTCCGTATTGTAGAAAGGAGCCTGCAAGCACACGTAAGTAGCTGAGCACCATTCATGGTTAATTGCTTTGTTCTGAGCTAACCCAGCTCAGGTGGCCCCTGAGGAGTACAAGACTCATATGGCAGACATGACCCAAACAGCATCACCCAGTACACCCAGCTGTCCAGAGATGTCGAGAGGGAAGTGCTGAGACACAGGGAGGGGCGC
Source organism: Nannospalax galili (assembly GCF_000622305.1). Classification (NCBI taxonomy): domain Eukaryota; kingdom Metazoa; phylum Chordata; class Mammalia; order Rodentia; family Spalacidae; genus Nannospalax; species Nannospalax galili. The sequence continues at coordinate 2,679,410 of NW_008352479.1, read as the reverse complement.
TGACACCATGAATCTCAGGGGCCAGGCTGGCCAGCAGCCCAGAGGTGCAGGGCTGAGCTCAGGGATGTGGCTGTCTCTGTTCTGATCCCTACATGATCTGCTGGCTGGAGATGAGATGGAAGGCAGTTTTCTACCCCACTGCCTTCTCAGATGGCCTCTGTCTGCGTACAGTACAACCTAGTGATTCTTTTCCTGACTCTGCTCCTTGGCATTTGTGGTGACAGGACTTGTGAGCTCTGGTATTGCAGGTACACTGTTGATACCTTTGTCCACCACAGTTCCTGGAGACAGGCCAAGGCTGTCCAGACTGTGACTGTCCCACTGACCTCCTTCTCCTCCTCCTGAAACGTATAACTAAAGGTGCTTTCTGTGTTTGAGGAGAACCCCTAAGAGCTGCAGGCTGGCAGAGTAGAGGAAAGATGGGTCTGAGAGATCGCTGGGATCACTAATCTTGGTGGAGCTGAAACTCTAGAGATTTGATCTGCTTCCCCCAAGAATGAGGAATGCCTGCCTGGTGTCAGCATAGGCTCAAAGCCAGTGTGTGCATGCATGTGTGTGAGTGTGTGTGTGTGTGTGTGATGTGTATGTATATGTGTGTATGTACAAATATATGTGTATGTGAATGTTTGTGTGTGTATGCATATATATGTGTGCGTATGTGTATCTGTGTATGTACATATTTAGCAGTACTGGAGCACAAACCCAGGGCCTTGTGCATACTAGGCTGGCACTCTACCACTGAGCTCTATCCCCAGCCATCTTTTGACTTTTTATTTTGAGACAGTGTCTCACTAAATTGCCCAGGCTGGCATTGAACTCTTCATCCTCTTGTGCCCAAGTACCTGAGATTACAGGTCTATACTAGCTGGCCTTCCTAGAAGCTTGTGATTAAATCTACAAAGGCAGGTCCTGCTGGGCTTTTCTAACATGCCAGGGCCTGTAGAGAATAAAAAATAAATGGGGTTTAAAAGAGAGGTTTTGCTAACTTACAGTCTCTAGTAAGACCTATTTCTAAGGAGCCATCCACTTTGCCAAAGAAGTTTATGACTTTTTACAAATGCATGTGCACATGCATACATGGATACACATGCACACATATGCGTGAACACACATGAAAACAACACATGCACACAAGCACACATATACATGTGTGTGCACATGCATATACACACATGCACGCTCATGTGCATGTGCACAGAATGCACACATGTACACACACGTGTACATGAACAGACATGCACACACACACACACACACACACACACATGCACGCACACACTCTGAGGCATTTGATGTTCCTAAACCTGGCTCCAGGCAGAACCCTATGCACATCTCAAGTTGTGATCACAGTCGCAGTAAGCTCCTGCTGGGGCTGAGCTTCTGCAGGGCAATCCGTGATAAATTTATCAAAGCCACGGGAGTTGCGTCTTTACAAATAATCCTGGCCCTTCAGCACCTTATTTGCCACCAGCCTGTTGGGAGCAATTAGTTTCTGCAACTAGGAGAGGCTTCCCATCCACATGGCTACACTCCCGGCATTTTGATTCTGTGAACACTTCATTCCCTCAAACTCTGGTTTACTCTGTGGTGTTGGAGATTTTCATTTTGAAGACCCTGTAGCTGGGCAGGTCGTACAGATGAGGTCAAGAGACAGAGAGACAGGGCGCCGGGGCTCGGTCCACTTCTCCTTGTCTCTCTTTTATTTCATGTGGGACCCCAGCCCAAGGGATGACACTGTGCACATTCTGAGTGGGTCTCCCTGCCTCAATTAACCACTCTGAGTGCCCACAGGTGTTCATCACAATGTCTTAGGTTTTTCTTAATTCAGTCAAGTTGTTGATGATTAACCATCACACCAGGCACTGGCTATTGTGAATAAATTTGCTGTGAACATTTTTGTATATCTTTTTTCTTTTTTGCATCTGCCAATTTCTATTAGTTACTGGTATAGTTTAGGTAATCATTAGCAATATATGAGAGTGAATTACCTTTTGAAGGTGAGTAATTCTGGGGGCTGGGGAGGTGGCTGAGTTGGTAAAGTGCTTGCAGGGCACGGATGGGGAACTGGGTTTAAGCCCCCAACACTCACATAAAAGGCTGGGCGTGAAGCTGTGCTTCTGTAATCCCAGAGCTGGGGATATGGAGACAGGAAGAGCCCTGGGGCTTGATGGTCATCCAGCATGGCCAAAAGAATGAGCTCCAGGCCAGTGAGAGATTAAACACAGAATGAGGAGAGGGATTAAGGATGACACCTGCTATTGACCTCTGGACTCTACATGCCCATGCACACATGTGTATCTGCACCTGTACACATGCACAGTCACATGAACACACACACACACACACACACACATGCACACACACACACACAGTGAATAATTCAGCATCAAGTATATATGCCCAAATACTGACATTTTTGGAAGACTATTCAAAGTGACATAGGACTTGAAGTCAAATCTCTGGGTCTGAAGTTCAAACACTGACACCAGTATTCCTGTGTCTTAGTGTCTTTGTGATGTAGGAGGTTTGGATCAGAATCTCTAGGATCAGGGAGGTTCTGTGGCAGGCAGCATCATAGTTCAATTCTGTCTTACTTGCTCTATATCCCTTCAAGATCTCTGACCTTACTCCTAGCTCAGCCCACAAGAGTCTGCATCCTTCCTTGCCTCAGAGAGGGGAAGTCAGTAGAAAGAGGGAGGATGTGATCCTGGATTTTAGTTGCAGAATCTAAACTCATGGTAGGGAATTAGGAGGAACTCAGGACTGAGCAATTTGAAGGACCATGTGTTGAATAAAAGCAAAGGTTCCAGTCTCTACTCCACACAACCTTTCCTATCATCCATCAATAATTCCCTGAATGGAGTGTGGACAGAGACGGAGAGGAAGAAAGAAGAAAGCCAAATAGCTGAGAAAGAGCAGCAGCAGCTGAAAACAACAATCGGGTTATATTGCAAAGTGTGGGCTAGGGATTCAGGCAGGGCCATTCTTCTGGTTTATCTGGCATGAACTGGGATGCTCAGTTGCATCCAGCTGGTAGATGGCTGGCCTGGTGGGTTAAAGATAGCTTTACTTACATGGCAGAGTGACTGGGACTGGTGGCCCTGTATACAGCCTCTCAAGGAAGAGGCACTCAGGGTGGCCAGGCTTCTCAGATGGTGAATTAGGGATTTCTGAGAGATGGTATCAAGAAGCAGGACATTGGGAGATTCTTAAGGCCTGGTCTAACAATGGACACAGATCACAGGTATTTCTGCTACATTCTAATGTTCAATGTAGTCACAAAATCCACCCACATTCAAGAGGAGGGCGTATAAATCTTACCTCTTTAGAAGACTGAAAAAATATTCATAATCATAATAATCTGCCACAAAGGTGCTCTGTCCCCTGCCTCCATGCCATGATGAGGAGGGATATAGGAATCCCTAGGTAGGTTTGCAGAATATAGTGTCAGATTGATAGCATTTCTGGATTTCAGCCTAGAGAAACAGCAAAGACCCTGAGACGAGATGACCATGTGGTATGCACAGAAAGATGGGGTTTCATTCAGAGTCCCTGTGATGGTCAATATTATCAACTTGACAGCATCCAGGATCACCTAGGAGAAAAGCCTCTGGGTACACCTGGGAGGGATGATAATTCTCTGGGCTGGGATCCTGGATTGCATAAAAAGGAGAAAGAGGGGCTGGAGGGAAGGCTCAGCAGTTAAGAACACTGCTCTTGCAGAGGTTTGATACCCAGCACCCACATGGCAGCTAAAAACCATCTGAAACTCCAGTTCCAGGGGAATCTGAAGCTGTCTTCTGACCTCTGTGGGCACTGCATGATACATGTGCATCTACCTACATTCAGGCAGTATACTCATACAAATAAAAATAATAAATAAAATAAACATTTTAAAAAGGAAAGCTTGAATACCAGCATTCATCTCTCTCTGCTTCCTGACTGTATACACAATATGACTAATTACCTCAAGTTTCTGTTTCCAGGACTTCCCAATCATGATGGACTGTACCCTCAAAATGGAAGTCAAAATAAACCCTTTCTTCCTTAAGTTGCCTTTTTCACGATATTTTTATCACAGCAACAGAGAAAGTAACTAATATGCTCCTCTAAGCTCCTGTATAGTGTGGGGTCAGAATTATTGCCATGTATCCAGGGACAAGCAAGACATATTTAAAGATTTGTCTTCTACTGACTGATGGAGACCATCAGAGGTCACTCAGCTCTGACTAGTATGAAAGGTTCTTTGAGGACAAGTTGGGATGTTGGGTATCTCAGTGATACCAGTATAGACCATTAACGGTGAGAAACAGCACTGTCACTCCTCTCATCCTTTATACCACCCTCATCTTGATGCCTTGGGTTTGAGAAGGCCTCTAGAAACCAGGCAGAACCTGGCACAAGAGAGTATGGTCTTCTTCAAGTTGGGCTCCTGGACAGCAGATTCTGTGATGGAGATGAGCTTGCAAAATGTTTATAGGTTGTATTCTTGGGGTCCATTCCTGGGGTGTATGGAGGTAGAGCAAGTATGGACACCTAGAGAAAGTAGCCTGGAAGGCAGATTCAATGGAGAGATCAGCCAAGTCTACTGTAGCTCAGGTGGGTGGGGCTTCAGAGGTTTCCTGAATTGGGGCAGAGCATTGGGCAGATCTGCCTTAGTCAGGCTGTGGATGCAGCTGCAGGGAAGGTAACACAGCCTTGGGTAAAGAGGCTGCCTTGACTGAGTCAGTCCCCAAAGGAGTGAGTGGGGGCCTCTTTACCAGCTTCTTTATTTCAGGAGGGAGATTTGGAAATTACCTCTCAGTATCTACCACAGGACTTATTAGAAAAACTGTAAGTCATAAAAACATTACCTTTCCTGTCACGTGAATGTTTGCACTGTGATTCATGCCTCCAACGTGAGAATTCTATGATTTCAAGAACAAAGACCAAGTGAACTATTAGTCTGACATAAGACTGATGGATTTCTAGTACCTTCTAGAAAAAGAGAATGCCCCTCATTTTCCTCCCCACAGTCCTAAGCATAAAACCAAGATCCACATAACCATTTGCCTATAAACTGCCTGATGCCCCATGTGAAGGAGGGGTTATTCTTAATTTTATTCTCTCCAGTGAAAGGTTACAGAAGCCCATAAGTGAAGATATCCTTATTTTTTGGTTTTCATAGATATGTGATCAAAAGGGGCAGGGACCAGGAGCCTGTATAACAGGCAAAAATCTTAGGCAAAATTCTAGCCCTTTGCCAGTCATTGAGATGAGAGATTTATCCTACATTAATGGCAGTTTAGAATTAAAGAATAGTGTTTCCTGAGACTGCACTTTCAATACAGCAACGAAGTCAGAAAATAAGCTGGACACAGAGGTAGCTGTGAACACAGCCAGCATCACACTGCAGCTCCATCCTAGATCTCTATGCCAGAAACTTCGGGATCTTTATCCTCTCAGGAAGAGAAAGTTTCTTCATGTGGGTGCCTTCGTTTGGATTGCTATAAGAAAGTGCCAGTGACTGAGTGGCTTAGAAACCAGAGTTATTTCTCATGGTTTTGGAAACTGGGAAGTCTGAGATCAGGATGTTGCAACATGGTGCGCTCTGGTGAGGGTCTTATATTTGTTAAGTTTCTCACTGCTGTGACAAAATCTTTGACAAAAGCCATTTAAGGGAGGAAGGAGTTCTTTTTGCTTAGTTTGAGGCCACAGTCCATCATCGTGAGGGGTGCATGGTGGCAGGAGTGTGAGGCTCCTAGGCACTTTGCATTTACAGTTAGGAAGCAGAGAGTACACAGGAAGTGGGGACACACTAACCCACTCTTAGTGACTCACTTCCTCCAGAAAGGCTTCACTTCCTAACAGTTTCACAGCCTCCCAAAACAGTGCCACCAGCTGGGGACCAAGTATTCAAACACATGTGGGGGTATTTCACATTGGAACCACAACAGCTCTCTTCCAGCTTGCAGACTGACTTCTCATTTTATCGTCACACGATGAAAAGGGATGGAGAGCTCTTGGGAGTCCCTGTTATAAGTGGCCAATCCAGTTCCTGAAAGTGAAGCCACCAATGACCCCCCCCCCGACACACATCCTAATGCCATCATGTTGGGGGAATAAGATTCAACATATGAGTTCTGGAGACACAAACGTTCAGTCTATTGCAGTGGCCTGGAGTTACAGGGAGCTCTGAGATGCACCAGTGTGGGTGCTGGGAACCGAACCTCTGTCCACTGCAAGAGCAACAAGTGCCCTTAACTATCTCTTCAGCCCCTTGACGCTTGTCTTTTAAACAAGCTTTCTTTCTTTTGCTCTTTCCCGGAGGGCTTTGTGGTAGCTTCTGTCTCCACAGGGCAGCTGTTTTGGTCCCTCTGTGTCCCTATTACTTACCCATGAAAGTGATAGGCACTTACCCATAATAAAAAATACTCAGTACCCCTCCCCATTGGAGACTGCCATATTTGGAAGAAAAATTTGTGGACACAGTCCTTTCTTTAGGATCTATTAGCAAAACAGAAAGGCTTTCAATGCCTGAGGGTAAGAATAGAGGAAACTGAAGGCATCTGTCAAGCACCATAAAGTGTGCAGTGCGGACCACTCCATGTAAGCTGTGGGTAGGATACTGAGTACATACCACCTGGTCACTAGGTGGCCATTCTGATACTAGGTAGGCAAAGAGTTAGAGATGAGGTTTGTGAGGAGACTTGGCACCATGTCTTGGTGGCTGGGTCTCCTGTGAGAATGTCCCTTTGTAGTTAAGCATCCTTGAAGCTACAGTTGGATTTTCTCACTACATCCAGACACTAAGGCCCCAGGGCATTTTCCCACACATGTGTACTAATGAAGGTTGTGCATCATCGAAAGACCTGACATCATCATCACATTACTAGCATTGTGGTTTTGACACACTTCCTTTTGTGGGAATCATGGGAAGAAATGCTCTAAATGGGAGATTCAGCCCACCATGATTCAGGAGAGAGTCACCTCATCTCATGAATATGCCACATACCTCATACATATTCATGAACTTTAAAATCCACAATGCTGAACCCACTTTTGGCTTCCTGCCTTGGGGCAGCCCTGCTTCAATCTCTTTTTGGAGGGTTTAATTATCCTTGCTAAATAAACATGTGCTCAAACTATCAAAGTCTCTTGATGGGATTCTTTCTTTCAAGAAGACAAGAAACAAGGAGAAATCAAGCTGGTGCTGACCTTGAAGTCCCTGCTGGCTAGTTTTCACAGTAGTAGAAGGTGCTGTGCATGTTACTGGCAGAGAAAGGTAATCATCAGTCTGACCCAGCTTTGAATATGGTAAGCAACAACAACCAGCCTGGCTTATGCCCATGGGTGCAATAGTGGCATGAATTTCATGGAAGTAGCCAACCACCTTCTAATTGGATTTAAGACATGCTTCACAAGATGGAACCTACACCTGACACTGTTATCAGGGCTAAGAATCTGTGGCTAGACAGGGCATATGCCATAGGGGAGAGCCTAATACTATCATTCTGCTAAATAGGCATAGTATTAAACTGACTCATAAAGACTTACTGTTATACTCAGTGCATCTCTCAATTCTCACCAGAGAAGCTTCCTTATACAGCAGATGGTGATTAACAGAGACCCACAAATGGTCAGTCTGCAGAGAATAAGAGACTGTGGCGTGTGCAGCCTTATATGGGACACCTATATCACCTCCTTTCCTCCAAAGACTTGGGGATCATTGTGGAAGAGGGGGCAGAAAGATTGCACAAGCCAGAGATGGTGGATGAATATAAGGAAATTGTGTTGTCTCACAAATGGTCAGTCTGCAGAGAATAAGAGACTGTGGCGTGTGCAGCCTTATATGGGACACCTATATCACCTCCTTTCCTCCCAAGACTCGGGGATCATTGTGGAAGAGGGGGGCAGAAAGATTGCACAAGCCAGAGATGGTGGATGAATATAAGGAAAATGTATTGTCCAAACACCACAGGCTAGTTGCAGATATGAACTTACAGTTCTTATGACAGCATGTATAAGTCTGTGCAAACCCAAGCCCAGCATGGGTGGGGGAGGTGGAGAGGAAGCCCCAGACCTAGCTGAGGATCTATTGACATTGGATGGATGGAGAGAGAGAGAGAGAGAGAGAGAGAGAGAGAGAAGAGAGAGAGAGAAAGGAGAGAGAAAGAGAGAGTTTTCCTTACGGGTGTGATGCCTGGCAGATTGACCAGACTCAAAAAGATAGACCCACACTCAAGAGTACTTGGGAAGAGGACTCTCATAAGAACATTTGAAAATTGCCCTGTTCTGACTTTTTTCTAGCTCCCTGTCTAGAACTTGTAATGCTAATTACTCTTGCCTTTACTTCTCCTTCACACAAAAAGTTATGCAATTTGGGAGTCTTTTAGATAGACGCACTGAAGGGGTACTCCAATTGCTTCTCCCTGCATCTATGTTCAGCATGGAAGAAGCCAGAGTGGTTTGTGTCCCAATTCCCTGTCCGCAAGTTGGGTAACCTCTTCAGAGGATGGTGTGATAAGAATAGGAGGTAGGAATTGGCTAGGCAGTTAGTGTAAAAAAACCCCAAAGATAAGTAGACAGTTTCTTGGCTAAAAGTCACAATGTCCTTGGGCCTCTTAACAACAGACTCCATTCCAAAGGCCAAAAATGGCCAGCAGTGGTAATGCGTACCGGTAGGATAAG
>NW_008352479.1:2664164-2670534 GCF_000622305.1 Nannospalax galili | reverse complement strand
AAGTTATCAGAAAAAAGTGATGGGGAGATATGGGAGGAGTTGGAGGCGAGGGAGTGGGCATGGGTTTGATCAAAACACCTTATATGCATGTGTGAAATTCTCAATAAAGTATTAAAAAAGAAGAGTATTGGGAAGCACAGATTAGACTCCACAGACCTTAAAAATGACAAATAATAATAGAGGATATGAAATTGGGGGTGGAGTAAGATGGGGTGAAGAGGAGGGAAGAAGTCTGAATATGCTCAAAATATATTGTATGAAATTCTCGAATCAATAAAAACTTTAAAAAAAGACAAAAAATAAGGGACCCCTATAACAGCTGTGTTATGATGCATGGGGACCTTCAATTGCAACTGGAGGCTGAATCACAACCCAGGGCCCAGAAGCTCATGATTAATTACAGTGTCTCCTGTGTGGATGAGGGTCATGAAGTATAGTGGGGGCCTATGGAGGGAGTTGGTTGTTAATGTTCTCATGGGAAGAAAGGAGGAGCCCAGGACTGAGTCCTGTCCCTGCTCTGAAGACCAGAGGAAGCCATGTGGCTGGGGACCCTGTGTTCTGCAGCTGACCCTGGTTTGTTTGGGCTGACTGCTGGAGAAGGGCTCATGAGAACTGTGCATCTGTCAGGGAGTGTTAGAAAGAATCAGCCAGAAAAGAAGTAGACAAATCAGGTGGTGAGAAGTGGGTGGAGTAGGGAACAAGTTACTCAAGAGAGGCCCACCAGAGACCTAGAAGGCCTTAGGAGAATCTGCAAGGGAAGCCCCTGGAGGCCAAGGCTGTGAGGCCTCCACCTGTATACAGGGCAGTGGACAATACATGGAAAGCCAAGTGCCCAGCTGGCTTTGAAATCAGCATGTAAATTCCTTCAGCAGAGGACTATCCCAACTTTCAATAGGAGTCCTACAGTGAGATCATTTCAGAGAAGGGTGAGTGGAATTGAAATAGTCTCCAGAAACTAGTACACTCTTAGACCACTCTTGGAAAACAGATGGATCACAAAAATCCTAACAAAAATGACTCTTGGTTCTCTGGTGCCAAACTCTTTCCTCCATGGCCACGTTAGCCCCTTGGTCCTCATAGCCATCCAAGTGGAACTGTGCTTGAATAGAAAAGGTTGTTCTGCCTGTGTCAGCTGCTGTATCACATGATGGAAACATGACACAGAGCAACACAGGAAAGTGATCGCCATATCACAATGATGGGAACATGACACAGAGCAACACAGGAAAGTGATCGTCATATCACAATGATGGGAACATGACACAGAGCAACACAGGAAAGTGATCGCCATATCACATGATGGGAACATGACACAGAGCAACACAGGAAAGTGATCGCCATATCACAATGATGGGAACATGACAGCAACACAGGAAAGTGATCGCCAAGATGATCTTCCTGTGGGAAGAATCCAATTTAAATAAAAACAGTAGATTAGATAGTAACAAGTGCTATGGACAAGAAAGGCAGGAGGGCTGAGGAGCGACAGGCAGGGAGGCCTGGGAGAGAGACTGAGGAGGGACAGGCTGGGAGGTCTGAGTAGGCCTGACTATTGTCGCCATTTTATAGACATGGGAAAAGCTCCACAATACCATGAATTCATAAACAAATTTAAGATTCCTTGCTATATATAGCTCACTTTCAGACTTCTCTGGTCACTTCAAATTTCTTTTATATGTGGCTGACTTCAGTCAAGAGCCAGATAAGATCCCTGCTTATTTTTTATTATTACAGTTAGTTGTTTATGTCTCTTTTGATCAGATCAGTATTCTTTTCAATCTGTCTTAGTTTTTGAAATTTATATGTTGAAGAAACTAGCTTGTTTATAGGCAGAAGCTCCTGTGGACTGGATGTTGTTGGTTACGTTGTTATGGTCATATCTCACATATTCCTCTGTCCCTTGTAGTTTTTGGAAATTGGTGGTTTGGTAGAAGCTTGGCCAGACTGTGGTTTGATGTTACTTGGCAGGACTTCAGAATTTGCTGTGGGGTTATGGAATGCTGTTCCCTGGGCATGGCGTGCTCAAGGCCCTCTTGAACTCTCAGCAGCTGTGATTACCTGGACAGGACTGACGCAAGACCATTAAGAACCACTAAGGTTCTATTATGGGAGCTGAGGGACTCATGAAGTTCCACCTCTACTCGAGGCTATACAGGCAGTTAATGGTTGTAGGAGACATTTTTCTTCCGGTAAAGCCACCTGTAAGCTTCCCATGTTCCTGTGAGGACCCCTCACCCATGTTCCTGTGAGCAACCCCTCCCACATGACCCCTCACCCATGCTCCTGTGAGTACCCCTCACCCAAGCTCCTGTGAATAACCTTTTACCCGTGTTCCTGAAAGTAACCTCAGTTAAGCTCATTGATTCACCAAGCCAGACATGGTGGAATAATTTATTTGTTATCAATGCCCTGTCTGTGGTGAATAGCCATTCATTCATGTCTCCCCAGAAAAAGTTAATGCAGCATGTGTTTTTCCACAAGGAAGACCACTGCCTGGCTTTTTCTGTTTGAGGATGAGCACTGATCCTCAAACTCACTAGTTCATGAGGGGTTGCACACTGGCGATGTTCTAATTCCATCATTCCTCCTCCATTTAATAGCTAAACCCCTCCAGCTTTTCAGTTATCCTGAGTTACCATGTGCTAAGCAAGCACTCTACCAATTAAGCTACATCCCCAGGCTCTTTAACTGACTTTGACCAAAAGATTGTGTGTGCATCATGGGGTTACTAAAGAAAGCATGCACTGGTAAGAACCCACTTTGTATCATTTCAGGTATGGAAGTTACAGGTCTCTCTCTTTTTTTTTTCTTCTGAGAAATCCTGATGGATGGAGCCACAGTGGGCTGAGGCTGCCCACTCTTCTAATGAAGCAGTACTTGAGGACCCTAACAGGACTTGCCATGGAATCTCCAGACCCACTGAGTCAGACACTCAGCAGGTGGGGCCTGGCCACCTATGTTTTAACAAGCCTTCCTGTAACAGACATTTATAAACTGTGTTGATAAAAAAAAATCTCCCCCTCACCTGGGTCTATAAAGAACAGCAAGGTCTCCCAGGCAAGGCAGACTACTCGTAAGATGAGAACAATTATCTATGATGGAGAGGCAGCCCCAGGAACAGAGCATCTTGTAGGAGCCAGGTTGGTTCCCTCAGGAGATGAGAGCAATTAGGAATAATAACTTCTTATAGAACCATCTTTCAGGATCCAGAACTAACACAGTGATGGGCAGGACCACACCTCAGTCAGAACTGCCTTGCCTAATTATACTTCTATATTAGTAACTTGTCTGTTGCTGTGATAAAACACCATGCATTACCAAGGCAACTTTGAAAGAAAGAGTTTTTTATTTTTTTATTTTTTATTTTTTGGCTTATGGTTCCAGAAATTTGAGTCCACCATGGCCTAGAGGCAGACATGCTTCCAGGAACCAAAAGCTGAGAGCTCATGTCTTCAACATCAAACATGAAGAGGGGGGAGGGAGAGAGAGAGAGAGAGAGAGAGAGAGAGAGAGAGAGAGAGAGAATGTCAGCAGGAAATGGGGCAAGGCTATGAACTCTTAAAGCCCACCACCAGTGACGTGCTTCTTCCATAAGGCCATACCTCCTAGGGATTCCATGACTTTCCCAAACAGCGCCACCAACTGGGGACCAAGTGTTCAAATATTTGCACCTATGGGCAGCATCCTCATTCAAAACACCACAACATGCCTCTGGCCCTTGCCCCAATTCTTCCTGTTTGAACCTAAAGCTCATGTCACTACCTGAAGATGAACTTGGGGGTAACTAGACTGCCTTTGTCTGGTCCTCCACCTAGTGTGTTGATTAAACCTCCCCTTCCTGCTGCTTTTTTTATCACTAGCAACTCCTCTCTCTCTTTGTCTTTCTCTTTCTCTTCTCTCTCTTTCTCCCTCTTTCCCTCTCCCCTCTCTTCCCTTCTCCTCTCTCTCTCTCTCTCTCTGCACCATCCAATTGACCAAGGACCTGAATACACAGAGCTCTCTCTCTCTCTCTCTCTCTCTCTCTCTCTCTCTCTCTCTCTGCTGGCAGATGCACTTGCCCATGCAGGTGGCTGTGAATGCTAGAGGTTAATATTGGGATGTCTGCAATCACCTAACCTTATTTTTGAGAAAGGCTCTTACTGAACCTGGAACTCACCTTTTCAGATAAGACTTGCCTCACCATATAGTACTGGGGTTACAGACATGTGCTGTTTTTTGATGTTGTTCTGGAGATCCAAACATAGGCTCTCATGCTTTCTCAAAAAGCATTTTACCCATTGAGCATATCCCCAGTCTATCCTCATTCTTTTAAGTAGCAGAAGGGGACGGGTGGCTGAGCCTAGTTTGTTGGGTATGCTGGAAGCTGACTTTTGCTGTAAAACTCAGGTTGTGTTTCAGCTCACCTTTGTGGGTCTTCAAGATTCCCCCAAATGTGAAACGAGTGTCTCCCAGTGTTCCTTAGCTTCTTTGAACACAAAGGGCAGGCTCCTGCCTAGTTGGGGAGCCATCTGCCCAGGTCTCTGCCTGTTTCGGCACCCCCAGTTTGTCCACACTGGAGAGCGGTTTGTTCTGGGTAAGAAATGGCCCTCTGGGAGCTGTTTCCTCATAATGATTCTGAGGCTTCACAAAGGCTGATATTTTCCTGGTAATCCCAGGCTGGGGCCCAGTGTGGGCACTGTTGACACCAGATAATGTCAGCTTCTGACTGATACAGTGGCTGCTGAACAAACATTGGGCGGCAGACAGAATTTCTGACTTCCTGAGCTTCCCCAATCAGAGATGCACTGAAGTCGAAACATATGGAGACCTATGCCCTTGCCCTTTGCGTGTGAGGGGAAATGAGGTTACCCCTGAGCAACCTTTGTAAATAGCTGCCCCTCACCACCCTCCCAGTTTGCACTGTGGACTTTTAATGAGGTCCAAAGCCTGCCTGGCATTTTGCTCATTTTCCTTGCCTATAGGACTCAACGGCTGGCTCAAGGTTGCTTAGAAATAGGTGTGCACTTGAAGCACTCCAGGGGCCTTGTTAAATTTTAGCTTAGTTCAGCAGATCTGGCCTATGCCTGAGAATCTATGAGTGTGTGTGTGTGTGTATGTGTAAGAGAGAGAGCGAGAGATTGAAGTTTTGTGTCTTCCCTGATCAATGTCCATTTTAATTTTTTAGACAAGGTTTCTCACTGAACAGAGAGCTCATCAACTTGACTAGACTGACTGGCCAGTGAGCTCCAGCAATCTACCTGTCTTTACCTCCCAGCACTGGGTTACAAGTGTGTACCACCACACCCAGCTTTTATATGGGTGCTAGGGACCCAGAATTAGGTCCTCATGCTTGTAATGCGCCACTTTACTGATTGAATCACCTCCCTGAGCTCAAATTTTACTGTTTTTGAGACAGGGTCTCATATAGCCCAGGCTAGCCTCAAATTTTATGTGTAGCTGAGAGCTTCCTGGAGCCAGCAGCTTGCCTGGGTAAGTTTCGCTGCTGCACCCACTGTGCCCTGACTCCCCCAGCCTCATTCGCCCTCTCAGCTACCCCATGCCATCTCTCCTCCTAGCAGGAGCAATGGCCCATCTCTTGTCATGACACCCCAGACCTGTGGACTGATCTCTTAACCCAGAATCCCCACTGCTTCCTGATCCTTTGCATCCAGATTAACCCAATTCCTCCCTGTAGTCCCCAGGAGCCCTCGGGCCTCTTCTCGTCCCCACCTCCCTTTGCATCCTGGTGGGCCAGCATCTTTCCTGGGCCCTGCTCCCAGGCCAGCATAGCTCTCAAATTCCTGAGGCCAGCATCTTTCCTGGAGGGATCCAGACCTTAGGAGAAAGCCTAAGGGCATCTGATCCTCATCCAACTTGGGCCTCTGTGGGAACTCCTGAGCAGCAAGATGACAGCAATTTGGCAACTCCAATATAAAATCAAAAGAGAGAACCTGAAGCCTAGACCAACCAGCTTTTCATGCCCAACAAGTAAACTACAAAGGCACATAAAGTTTACAAAAAGAAGCAGATCTAAACTCAACAAAGGAAGGCTAGAGTCTTACACAAGAACCAGAATTTACAAAAGAAATCCACATGTCAAAGTCATAGAGAAAAAATAATAACATGAAAAATCAAAATAATATGTCCCCACCAAGTACCAACTGTCCTCTAGAAGAGTTAAACAAGAACTCCATAGAGATAACACAGGACATGGAACTCAAAAGAAAAATTGTAAAAATGATAAAAAGAATTCAGTGAATTTAAAGAACACACAAACAAGGTAATTATAGAGCTGAAGGAAGATAGGGATAAACTTCTGAATGAATTCAGAAAAGAGCTAGAAATATTGAAGAATACTCAGGCTGAAATAAAGAACAAAGTGAAACACTCC
>NW_008352479.1:2662809-2663391 GCF_000622305.1 Nannospalax galili | reverse complement strand
CAATACTACAGGACTTTAAGACCCAGATTAATCCCAACTCGTTAATTGTAGGGGACTTAAATACCCCACTGTCCCCATTACATAGGTCAATAGGGCAGAGAGTTAACAGAGAGACATTTGAATTAAACAATACCAAATATTAAATGGACTTAACAGACATCTACCGAGTATTCCACCCAAGCACCAAAGGACATACATTCTAATCAGCACCCCATGGAACCGTCTCCAAAATCGACCATATACTGGGGCACAAAACAAAGCTCAGCAAATACAAAAAGATTGAAATAATTCCATGTGTTCTATCAGACCACAATGCAATAAAGCTTACAATCAACACCCGAAGAAGCCAAAATCACCACACGAACACATGGAGATTAAACAACACACTCCTAAATGATGAATGTGTCAAAAGAGAAATTAAGAAAGAAATAAAAGTATCCCTGGAATTAAATGAAAAGGACTATACAACATGACAAAAACTCTGGGACATGCTGAAAGTGGTCCTTAGAGGGAAGTTCATAGCTCTAAGTGCCTATATTAAAAAAATCATACAGAACATATAAATGACTTAACATTGTGACG
>NW_008352479.1:2661120-2662571 GCF_000622305.1 Nannospalax galili | reverse complement strand
TATCACAAAAAGAAATTGAAACAGTAATACAAAACCTCCCGACTGAAAAAAGCCCAGGACCAGATGGACTTACAGCAGAATTCTATCAGACATTTAAAGAAGATCTACATCCAATAGTACTTAATTTATTCAAAAAGAAAGAAATGGAGGGAGAACTTCCAAATTCCTTCTACGAAGCCAGCATCACTCTTAATACCAAAACCAGGTAAAGATACAACCAAAAAAGAAAACTATAGACCCATATCCTTAATGAACATAGATGCAAAAATTCTCAACAAGATGCTTGCAAACCACATACAGACACACATCAAAAAGATCATCCACCATGATCAAGTAAGTCGGCTTTATCCCAGAGATGCAGGGATGGTTCAATATACATAAGCCAATAGACATCATAAATCATATAAATGGCCTCAAACATAAGAACCACATGGTCATCTCAATAGATGCAGACAAGGCCTTTGAGAAAATTCAACATGCATTTATGTTCAAACCCCTAGAGGGATCTGGACTGGAAGGAACATAACTGAACATAATTAAAGCCATATATAACAAACCCACAGCCAGCATCATTCTAAATGGAGAAAAACTGGAAGCATTCCCATTGAAATCAGGAACCAGACAAGGCTGTCCACTATCTCCACTTCTCTTTAACATAGTGCTTGAAACTCTTGCAAGAGGAATAAGACAAGAGCAGGAAATGAAAGGAGTAATAATTGGAAAAGTCGAGATCAAATTATCCTTTTTTTTATAGATGACATGATATTATACCTAAGAGACGTCAAAAATTCCACCAGAAAACTCCTAGAAATTATTAACATGTTCAGTGAAGTGGCAGGTTACAAAATTAATCTATAAAAGCCTGTAGCCTTTCTATATACCAATAACAAGCAATCAGAGAATGAGTACATGAAACACTCCCTTTCACAATAGCTGCAAAAAATATTTTGGAATAAACCTGACCAAAGACATTAAAGAGCTCTACAATGAAAATTTTAAATCTTTAAAGAAAGAGATTGAGGAAGACATCAGAAGATGGAAGGACCTCCCATGCTCATGGATTGGAAGAATTAATATTGTGAAAATGACCATCCTACCAAAAGCCATTTATAGATTCAATGCAGTGTCAATCAAAATCCCTATGACATTCTTCACAGAGTTGGAAAAAACCATCCTAAGATTCATATGGAAGCACAAAAGACCTCAGATAGACAAAGCAAACATGAGCACTAAGAGCAACACTGTGGGGATTACTATACCAGAGTTTAAACTGTATTACAGAGCTGTAGTCATAAAAACTACATGGTGCTGCTACAAAAATAGACCCATAGATCAATGGAACAAAATTGAAGACCCAAATATGAGTACATGGAATTTCAGCCACCTGATATTTGACAAAAGGGCCAAGAACATTCACTGGAGGAAAGACAGTATGTTCAGCAAATGGTGCT
>NW_008352479.1:2620728-2661073 GCF_000622305.1 Nannospalax galili | reverse complement strand
TTTATCTTTCACCCTGCACAAAAGTCAATTCCAAATGGCTCAAAGACCTCAATGTAAAGCCTGAAACTCTGAAACTCTTAGAACAAAACATTGGGAAAAACCTACAAGATATAGGTGTAGGAAAGGACTTTCTAAACCGGACACCAATAGCCCAGGAAACAAGGGCAAGATTTAAAAAGTGGGACCTCATTAAACTAAAAAGCTTCTGTACATCAAAGGAGACAACCAAGGAAACGAACAGAAAACCCACAGAATGGGAGAAAATCTTCACCAGCAACACATCTGACAGAGGTTTAAGAATATATATACAGGATATATAACGAACTCAAAAAACAAAGAATCATGAAAGAAGTAACCCAATTAAAAGATGGACCAAGGAGCTGAACAGAGAGTTCTTCAAAAGAAGAAATAAAGATGGCTAAGAAGCATCTTAAAAGGTGTTCAACATCTTTAGTAATTAGGGAAATGCAGATAAAATACTTGCCATGCAAGACTGGTACATGAGGTTGATCCCTGAAACCCACTTACAAAACTAAATGTGGTGGTGCACATCTGTAATCTTATCATCATTCCTGGTAGGATGAGAGGCTGGCACAGAAGAGTCACTGGAAGCTCGGGGAGCAGGTAGCATGGAGAACATGGCGCAGCAACAGAAACAAGGGAGATCCTGCCTCAACAAGGTGGAAGGCAAGCACCAACTCCTGGAAGTTGTCCTCTGACCACACATGCACCATGGCATGCATGAATGTGTACAAAAACACCAATGCAGAATAGAGCTTAAATAGCAAAATGCACCCAACAAATAAACCAGAATTTAACACTCTCCTCCTAGTTAAATAATGAAACTTGCAGGTAAATGGATGGATCTAGAAAATGTTATACTAAGTGAAGTAACAAAGGTTCAAAAAAAAATGATGTATGGTCTCCCTCATATGTGGATTCTAGCACCAATTCCTTTAAGTGAGTATATATCCAGACATAACTACAAGAACCAGGATAATGAAAAGGAACCAGGGAGGTAAAGGGAAAGAAAGAATCTGAAAGAGGAGAACAGTAGGAAACAGGCATTAATAAAGGAGATACAGATAAAAATGGAGTTATTTTAAGGGGATAAGGGAGGGAGGGTTATACAAGGAAACTTGGGGATAAAGGGAAAGAAGGAGCTCAAGAGAGGTGGGACCATAGGAGAAGGGTATTATTAAGGGAGAAATGGGAAAGATGGGGGCACTTTAAATGGTGAAACCATGGTGGAAGGGTTAGACAATGTGAGAGCTAAATAATACCTAGCTAGTTAAAAAAAACAGTGGGAACCATATTAATCGAACAACCTACTTACAAATTATACATACAAGTAACTCAAGGAATATAATACATGTCTAGGTAAGGTTTATCTGAGAATTTTTGGCCTTTGCCCAAGCTTTAGCTACATCGCACATGGTAATTTAAGGTACCAGACTGGTATAACTAACCTTCTTGGATATCTAACAGCCATATTTTGAGGCCTATACTAATTTGGTCAGAAGGACATAAAGGACAGTTTTTGCTCCTTGCTCTCCTAGGTCGTCTCAGCTCCAGGGGACTATGAGCATCTTTCAAAATGTCCTGTAACTGTGGTGAGTCACCTTTCCTCTTGATCAAGGAGGCCATGAAGACCCCATCAAATGGACTTGAACCAGTGTCCAGCCTACAAAGAGGAGGGTCAGCACAGAGGAAATGTTTCCTCCATGCTTCCAAGGGAAGCCAGCCATGGTCGAGCAGGACCTTTGACTTACCTTCACATAGATGGAACTGCTAAAAAAAAAAAAAAGGAGCCAGGGGCTCCTCACAAGCCCATGTGACCCCTGAGGAACAGACCCTCAAATGACCTTAAGAGTAAAAATAAATTGGTTTATCTGGGCCAACTGTATGGTCTTAAACACCCCAAAGGAAAGTATAACCGAAGATTAAAGGGATCAATATAATTCTTTAAGAGTCCATGTGTGTAGCTAAAAGCTGCATAACAAGAAGCAATGCCAGACAGGAGATATCTTCCTTTGAGAGACTCCCAGACAGTAACCTAGCATAGAACTGGGAAAATGAACAGCAGACCCCAATCTTATCTAAAGGAATAATGACAACTGATTGCTGCTAGGTAAGGAAGAGCTGATCTCCCTAAAACAAGGAACTTTAGATAGGCTGACTAGATTCAGCGGATAGACAAGCATGAAGAATGGCTGGGGGTGCTGACAACACAGTGGACAGTAACAGGGGTTACAGAGTATATGGGCTCCAGTGTGTGTTGTGGGGGAGAGACTATGGGAGGGTGCCATTTGGGATGTGGGTGTATTGATGAATAAGATTGTTTGGGTTGTTCTATATGAAATACACACAAAAATCAATAAATTTTAAAAAAGAGTTATATTTGAAGAAGAAGCATAAAAATTTTCTCCATGTTAATTAGTAGAGGTGAAACACATTAACATTGAAATCTACCTGATGATTTTCTATCTATGTTCCAGTGGATCTCAGAAAGTAATAGGCTGTGACTAGTAATAATCAGATACACAGAGATAAGAGACGCATGTGCAAACATCTAAGTGCTAGTAGCATTAAAAATGAGTTTTTCTGTAGGAAACAGTATATATAAAATGAAATGGAGATCTTTTTTAAAGGTTAAAACCTCATTCAATTTTATGTATTATAGGGTTTATACTGAGTTCAATATTGTATAACTGTATTAATTCAACAGTGAACCTAAAAATTTAAGGCCAGTATTGAAAGAGATGCATCTTTTCTCTGGAAATTGTTATCAAATATGTTAATGCTATAATGAAATGCTTCTTCTAATCATATGGTTATTAAATAAAGAATTTAAAAAAAAGAGAGGTAGCTGAGCAAACCGGGGGAAGCAAGCCAGTAAGCAGCGTTCCTCCATGGTCTCTGCCTTAGTTCCTGCCTCCATGTTCCTGCCTTGAGTTCCTACCTTGGCTTCCCTTGATGATGGATTGTAACCTGTAAGGTAATATAAACCATTTCCTCCCCAAGTTGTTTTTGGTCAGTGTGTTTTATCATAGCAACAGAAAGCTAGGGCAATGACTTTGAACTTCTTGTCTTCCTGCCTCCACCTCCCAAATGCTGGGATTACAGACATGTGCCACCATGTCCAGTTTATGCAGTGCTGGGGATTGAACCCAGGCAAACACTTCACGCATGCCAGGCAAACACTCTATACCTGAGCTACACTGCTAGTCATGAGATTATGCATTTCTTTTTATTTAGTTATTTTCATGTCTATGAGTGTTTTGCCTACATGTATGTAAGTGTACCATGCACATGCAATGTTTGAAGAGGTCAGAGGAGGGTGTTGGATCCCCTAGAACTGAAGTTACAGTTGCTAACTGCCATGTGAGTGCTGGGAACCGGACCTGAGTCCTCTGTAAGTCCAGTCAGTGTTCTTAACTGCTGAGCCATCTCTCTAGCTCTGTATTTCTAGTAAGTGTCCAGGAAGCACTAATGCTCCTTCAGGGTCCGCAAGTCTCATAGCAGAGTGCTAGGTTGATGACTTTCCACTCTGCTGCACCTAGAGAACTAGAGATCCACTTTAACTGGTTTGGGGATATAACTCCCCAGGGAACTCTGATGTGTGTCCAGGGTTGGCCTTCAGCCTGTACCTGATAGCTCACCCACCAGCCTGGTGTGCCCACACCACCTCCGTGCTGCACAGAGGTGGATACACATAACCCTTGTCCTTGGCACCCGTAGACAGCACACTGTGAACCAGGAACTTCCCTGCCACCCCACTATTTCCATCCCCACTTCGCAGGCAGGGACACTGAAGCCTGCAGAGTGACGCACTTGCCCTGGGTCACACAGCCACAGAGAAGCTGTGTCAGGACTCACCCAGGCCCTCTGTCTGTTGGGCACCAAAGCAGCAGGATGTATGCTTAAGGGGACACCCTCAGGAGTCAGAAGACAGAACCCCTGCTTAAGCTCTAGGTGACCTGGACAAGTGACTAGAGACTGTAAGTTTTAGGTCTCCCCCATAAAATGGGGTGGTGAGACTAGACATTTCTGAGGGTGATCATAAGCATTAGATGAGATAGTCTGCATGGACCCTCTGTCCCATGTCACTCTGTGTCCCCAAGAAATGTCCCCACCCAACTGCCATGCAGTGTTACCCCGGTGGGCTCCTCTTCTGTAACACAAACCTCTCAATTGTAACTTATCCTTTCAGGTGGAAAAGGAAATGGGTGTAAATGTGGTTTATAAAATTATTTTTTGATGTGTGGGGGTATATATGAATATATATATCTCCCCACATGTTGATTCATGTGTGTGTATGCATGTTGCACATACAGATTTCAGAGGACAACATCCTGGTGTTGGTCCTCAGGCCCTTTCCACCTTTTGATTGAGACAGTTTCTCAATGGAACTTTCCCGTGGAAGCCAGTCTAGTCAGCCCACAAGCTTATAGAGCTCTCTCTCCCATCTTGGCTCCTATCTCCCACATTACATGTGCACCAAGAAGCCCGGAATTTCTTTTTTGTGTGGGCTCTGGGGCTTGAACTCAGATCCTCCATTTTGCAAAGCAAATGCTTTCCCTACTAAGCGATCTCCCCAGTCCTAAATATGATTAAAAAAAATAATTTATTGAGAATTTCACACATGCATATAAGGTGTTTTGATCAAACCCATGCCCACTCCCTCCCCTCCAACTCCTCCCATATCTCCCCATCACTTTTTTCTGATAACTTCGTGTACTCTTTCTTCTTCTTTGATTTTGTTTTTAATGGGGCTTTTGGCTACTCTAACATTCCCCTTCTAAAGAGGTAACCTAAAATCTTTTAAGGATTAGATAAAAGCTCTGCTATGGGGCTTCACAGTGGGAGGCAGTGGGTTCCTCTGTTGGCCAATTAATGGAATTTTCATTTTGGTCAGTGGAAGATAATCACGTTGGAACAGAGCCGTGAGGTGAAGGCAAACCATTAATCAGTTGGATTCATTCATTTATTGTCTTCTGTTTCAGGCCCTAGGAGTGACTGAAGACACCTCCCCACTAGTGCCTGGAACCCCTGCCCACTGCTTTTTCTGCCTGAGGTGTAGGGGTTGTGGAGGTTGGGGCTTCACCTCAGGTATAGCCGATATAGTCACATGAATCCTTTATTTTTAATTAAAAAAAATTTTTTTAGAAGAAGCATTTCATTACAGCTTTAACATACTCAATAACAGATTCCAGAACAAAGATACATCTCTTTCAAAGGTGGCTATAAAGTTTTTAGGTCCGCTGTTGAATTAATAGTTATACAATATTGAATAAGCCCTATATAAGCCCTGTAAGACATAAAATTGAATGAGTTTTTAACCTTTAGAAAGGATCCCCATTTCATTTTAAAATATGTTGTTTCTTACAGAAAGACTGGATTGCTGCTAGATGAGGAACAGCTGACCCTCCTAAAACAAAGACCCCTAGATAGGCTGACTAGGTTCACCAGATGGACAAGTAGTGGGGAATGGCTGGGCGTGGACACAGCAGACAGTAGCAGGGCTATCAGAGTATAAGGTCTCTAGTGGGGGGAGGGAGGCTATGGGAGGGTGCCATCTGGGAAGTGGGTGTATAATTGAATAAGATGGTTTGGGATGTTCTGTGTGATATACACACACACACAAATCAACAAATTTTAAAAAAATGAATTATATTTGGGGAGGAAGCATAAAAATTTACATCATGTTAATTAGTAGAGGTGATAAACATTACCAGTGAAATCTACCCGAGGACTTTATAGACAGACAGGCACCAAGGATCCGAGTGCAACCGATTATGACTAGTAATAATCAGATGCATACAGATTAGAGATGCATGTGCCAACATTTCAGTGCTATTAGCAAAAATAATGAATCCTTTTTAAAGGTACCACAATCGTGGCCTGTCTTATCCCACATTCTAAGAAGCCCCTCCATCCCAGTCAACAAGGCCGGGTGGTCTCAGAGCTGTGGGTTACATCTTCGTCTCCCAGTGTCTTCCTGACTCCTGGGAGAGCGCCTGGGTAAGGACAGCCCTATGGCTTTTCTCATCCCTTCCTTTTTGTAATGTGGGCTCATAAGCCTTCAGGGACCAGAACGGTGTTTCTGCCTCCCATCATGCCGCAGTTGTGACAGGTCCCCTGCCTGCTCCCTGAGCAGGAATTCTCTCAGCACAGTCTGATGTCTTTCTCCATCTTTGCAATACATTGTGGGTAGCCAAGGGAGGTTTTGTTTCCATTGGGGTAGCA
Organism: Nannospalax galili; assembly: GCF_000622305.1. Classification (NCBI taxonomy): domain Eukaryota; kingdom Metazoa; phylum Chordata; class Mammalia; order Rodentia; family Spalacidae; genus Nannospalax; species Nannospalax galili. The sequence goes on along the minus strand of NW_008352479.1, from coordinate 2,654,824 downwards.
AGGAGAGTGCTCATAAAAGATAACATCTCTGCTTCCCTCCCTGCTAGGCTGCTCCCTCCCGCTTCTTGGTCTTTCTTTAGGCTGTGAATACACTTCCCTTCAGACAAATGCCCAGCAAGTCCTCAGAAGTGGGGCTGTTTTCTTTCTGAATCCAGCTGAACATTTTTAAGCCAGGCAAGCAATACCCCAACTAAGAATGTTTAGATTTGAAAAGGAATGTGTAGCAGAAGTTACACAAATCCCTTGTAGCAATTAGGGATGCGTTTAGTGTCAAGGTACGATATGTGACCAAAGACAGAATAAGAGGTCTCATCAAGGTGGGCGGTTGATGACATGCCTTGAGGTTGGTGATATTATGCTCTGAACTGTGCTGGTGCCACCCTTGGGGAAAAAAAAAAGCAGCAATAGCAACCCCACACATCATGTCTTGTACAGTATGACTGCCCTGTTAGTGTGACTGGTTCTGCGGAAGCCATCCCCAGGGTGACTGGCTTGTAGGTGGCCAGAGCAGATAGTCAATAAGTTGGTGGTCCAGATAGATAAAGTGAATATAGAGCTGTCAGGCATCAGTTGCTGCATAGCAACCTCCCTGCAAACTCAGTGTCTTCAAATGACTCATTCACTGTTGCTCACTGGTCTGTGGGTGAGCTGGACTCTTCTGCTTATGTCAGCTAGACTTGATTGATCTCTGCCATTTTCATTCATGCATGAAGTCATCTGGGGACTAGGTAGTCTATGGTACCTTTACTCACATGCCTGATGGTAGACACATGGATAATTGGGACCATTCGTCTCTTGGAAGAGGAAGCCAGGCTGGTTTCTATGGCATCAGCTGTGCTCAGAGTTGACAGCAGCCATCCAGCCTTCTGAGGCTGGGGTATGCACTGGGCCTGCAGCATTCAGCACAGTCTTCTGGTCAAAGTAAGACTTGAGGCTAACCTACATGCAAAGGTTGGGAAACAGATGATGTGCCTTGACAGTTACTGCAGAGACTCAACACTACCAAAGTGCGGAAAATAAGTGAGTGTTGAGTGCTCAGCTTTAAACAGGACATCTATGTCATCTCCTTCAAGGCTCAGAGAAGACCTAGGAAGGGTGGGAGAAAGGAGAGCTGGAAGAAGGGGTGGAGGGTTGTGGAATGCTTTCTTCCCAGTACGACATGGCTGTTGTACTTTTGAACTCACACTGGCTGTGATCCCTTGTATAAGATCTGCATGAAACTAGGCTCGTGAAGCCCCACCCCTCCCTGAAGATTTATAGACAACGCTTGCTAGCAGGGATGGGTTCATGAGACCCCACCCCTCTCTGAGGGACTACTGGCAGCGTTTGCTGGGGAGGGGAAGACTTTTTTTGAAGCAATGTAGTCCCTGGTAAGGCGTCCATGATCCTGTAAGCAACCCTAATTAAACACATTGGGTTATCCACCCCCCAAAAAGACATGAAAATAAAAGGGGGGCTTGTTCAGAAGAGAAGGGATCAGCAGGAGTGGGAGAGGACAAGAGGTGGTAATGGGGTAAATATAATAAAATATGTATTATGTACATGTGTGAAAATGTTATAACAAAACCAATCATTATATATAATTAATCTATGGGAATACAAAAAACAAAAAGAAGACATGCCTTGAAGGGAGACGCTCATAGTCACACAGCAAAGAGAGATTATGGGGTCGGGGCTGGAGAGACGATTCAGTGGTTAGAAATACTTCCTGCTCTTACAGAGGATCTGAGTTCGATTCCTAGCACTCAAATCACGTGGGTCACAACTGCCTGTAACTTCAGCTCCAGGGGAGCTGATGCCCTCTTCTGGTCTCTGCAGGTACTGCACATATGCGACATACATTAATGCAGCATAAAACTCATACACATTTACAAAAACAACTTTTTTAGCTGCCATAACTCCAGTTCCAGGGGATCTGACAGCCTCTTATGTCCTCCTCGGGCATTGCATGACATGGGTGCACTTACCTACATGTAGGCAACACATGCCTACACCTGCCTCTGCCTCCCCTGCCCCAGCACATCCCCCTGGGAAGACTATTGGTACTTTCCTCAGAGTAATTAGGATTGCCCAGGGCTGGGCTCCGGTGAGATGAACATGAACCCTAGATGTTCTGGTTTCCTCTCTGTTGCTTTGATAAACACTCAGACCAAAGTCAACTTGGGGTGGAGGAAAGTTTATCTTACACTTCCAGGTTCATCACTGAGGAAAGTCAGGGCAGGAGCTTAAGGCAGGAACCTGGAGGCAGGAACTGAAGCAGAGACCATGAAGGAGTTTGCTGGCTTGCTACCCCTGGCTTGTTCAGCACTAGCCCACTTGTCTGGGGATGGCGCTGTCCACAGTGGGCTGGGCCCTCCTTCCTCAACCATCAATCAAGACAATTCCCCAAAGATATGCCCACAGGTCAGCCTGATGGAAGGAATTCCCCAACTGAGGTTCCCTCTTCCCAGGTGACTCTAGTTTGTGTCTCGCTTACAATAATAACCACCCACTGTACTAGCAGCGAGTTTCCCTGGGTGCCTGCTCTGTAGTGCTCTGAGCTTTGTGCACATTTTCTGATTCAAGCCCAACAACAACCCATTTTTTGTAGATTTTTCAATTGATTTTTTGTGTATTTCATACAGAACACCATAATAAAACTTAATCATCTTTACAGCCCACTCTAGTTTGTGTCTCGCTTACAATAATAACCACCCACTGTACTAGCAGCGAGTTTCCCTGGGTGCCTGCTCTGTAGTGCTCTGAGCTTTGTGCACATTTTCTGATTCAAGCCCAACAACAACCCATTTTTTGTAGACTTTTCAATTGATTTTTTTTGTGTATTTCATATAGAACACCATAATAAAACTTAATCATCTTTACAGCCTCTTCCTTATTGGTACCCTCCCGTAGCCCCCAACCCCACTGGAGCTCTGTCATTTGTTAAGGCCTATTGTGTCAAGTTAGTGTACCCAGACATCCCTCAGTGCAGGTTCATCCACTGGGGTCTAGACAGCCTACCTAGAGTTCTCCCTTTAAGAAAATCAGCCCTTCCTCACCCAGTAGTAATCAGTTACCAATAATAACTTGACTAAGGTTGGGGCCTGCTGCCCATTTCCACAGTTCTGTGCTAGAGTTTTTGTCTGCTTGAGTTTGCATAGGCCTTGTGCATGCTGACACCATTGCTGCATCCCAGGAGCTTGAAGAACTTTTATTTCCATATGGTCTTGCACCTCCTCCCTGGCTCTTAGAATCTTTATGCCCCCTCTTCCACAATGGTCCCTGAGCCCTGAGTGGGTGGAGTCTAATATAAGAGTCCCATTCAAGGACCCACACTCTGCAGACTCTTACTCTCCACACTTTGGCCATTTGTGACCTTTTGTGTTCCTGGCCCCTGTTGCATGAGGGATGTTCATTAATGAGAACTGAAAGATGCATTAGTGTCCTCTTCATTCCTTGTTTGATGTTCCATGAGGAACACTACACTTAAGTGTAGAGGTTACATTGTAGATGACTCACTTAGACTTGGGAAATTCAAAGGCAACGTCTGTGTGTGACCAGTTGTGGAACTCTATAATAGTTGCAAAAGAAGTTTCTTTGATGAATGGTGACTGGGATATTTGTTTGTAAATATAAGGATTCATATTTTGCACACACTAAGAAATTACATTTGTCTAGGGATATGAAAGTCTTAGAGATTTCTCTAAGATCCCAGCCATGTGTATTTGGCTAAGTTTACAGTTCCACACATGAGTTTCCTCCCATTGAGTGGGATTTTAGTTCAGTTAGGTAGCTGTTGATTGCTCCCAAGATAAAAGTACCACTTCTGCACCAATGTCATTTGTTGTGCCAGCCATTGATGTGGTTATCAGGCCTTGAAGCTGGCGTCGGACCATTGACTGATGTTCTCCCTCAGGACCTTGCATAGTGCTTTCTAAAACTATGAGAGCTAGCCCTCAGGGGAGGTGGTTTCCAGAGCAGTTACAGTTCCGTCATTCTCAATCCTGTGCCTGAAGTGTATCCTGTCTTCACCAATAGGGCCTTACCTTCAAGTTCTAAGAGACAATCAAGGCCTGTGGCAATAGTTGGGAGTCTCTTGGACTAACCTGGCTAACAACTCAAAGGAAGGTTTCTTCTGTTTGGTATTATTTCTTGTTATGTAGCCTTCAGCTATACACATGGACTCGTGTAGGGATATTGTATGTATAATTTGTCCATAGGTTTTCTGACTGATATGATTCCCTCTGGCTTTTTACACTAGCTAGGAATTATTTACCTCTCCTTTCTTTCTCCCCATCTAACCCTCCTTCCATACCTTCCTCCTTAAAGTATCCCCATTTTCCCCATCCCCCCCTTGATAATACCCTGGTCCCTATGGTCCCACCTCTCTTAACTCCTTCTTTCCCTTTATCCTCATAGTTCTTTGTATAACCCTCTCTCTCCCTCTCATTTAAATACCCCCCCATTTTACCCATTTCTCCAGGTTCTTTCTTTCCCTTAACCTACTCGGTTCCTTTTCATTTTCTTGGCTCCTGCAGCTACATCAGGATATATACTCACATACAAGGATTTAATGCTAAGATCCACAAATAAGGGAGAACATACGTTGTTTTTCTGAGACTGTGTTATTTCATTTAGTATAACAGTTTCTAGTTTCATCCATTTCATTTACCTGCAAATTTGATGATTTGGCCTCTTTTTTTTGCCACTAAGTAGAATTCCTTTGTGTAAATGTACCACATTTTCATTATCCACTTGTCAGTTGAGGGACACTTAGGTTGCTTCCACCCTTAGCTATTGTGAAAAGAGCAACCACAAACATGGATGTACAAGTATCTCTGCAGTAGGATGAGTCTTTGGGTATATGCCAAAGAGGATATAACCAGGTCAAATGGTAGGTTCATTTTTAGTTTTTTTAAAAATTGAGATTCTGTAGTTTCATATAACAGTTCTTAATCAAATTTAGACCCACTCCCCCATCCATGCCTCCCCCATCCCTCCACCAGGCCTCATGTATTCTGCCATAAATGTTAAGTCCTATCCAGTCAAGCATTCGTACCTAGATGTCCTTCGGTGTAAATTCATCTACTGGAGTCGTCAGCCCATCTAGAGATCATATGTAAGTCATACTCTCCATCACCCAGTAGCAATCAGTCTCTAACAGTTCTCAGTGTGGTGCTGCCCATTTCTCTCCTCCCCTCTAGGCCATTGAGTTGATATGGGTCCTGTGCATGATGCCACCATTACCACGTTTACATGAGCAAGCTTCCTGAAAACCTCTGCTTCCCTGTGTTCATGAATCACTCTAGCTCTTACAATTTTCCTACCCCCTCTTCTGCAATGGTCCCTGAGCTGTGGGTGGGTTAGGTTCAATATAGGAGTCCCATCCAAGAATATATACTCTGCACTCTTATTCTTTAAAACTTGGCCGGTTGTGGCCTTCTGTGTGCATCACTCTTTGTCTAAGGAAGCTTTTACTGGTGAGAGTTGGGTGCATTAGTTTTCTCTCTACCCCTTGTTCCAATGTGTTCCATGAACCTTAGTTGTAGAGGTTCAACTGTGTGTAGATGTGCCACCTAGTACTGGACACGTCTCAGATGTATGTTCTCTGTGTCTGACCAGATGTGCAATTCTGCAGTAGCCTCCATCTGTTGCAAAAAGAAGCTTCTTTGATGAGTGGTGTACAGTACGCTTGTCTGTATATATAAGGATCAATATTTAGCATATAGTAAAAAATTTCATTTGTCTAGCGATATGAAAGAGATAGGGCTTTCTCTAGGATCTATGTCTTCTCCTGCCATTTGTATTTGGCTGAGTTTATAGTGCCACCCATGAGTTCATGCCCACTGAGCGGCTTTAAGTCCAATTAGATAGCTGTTGATCATCCCCTAGATAACAGTGCCATTATTACACCAGTAGAGGTAGTTTGCTATGCCAGTCATTATGGTTATCAGGTTTTAGGGCTGGGTTGGACCATTGATTGTTTTGCTCCCTTGACAGTTTGCATGTCATCTTCTAGGATTATGATAGCCAAACAAGTTAGAGGGCTTCCAGGTCAGTTCCTGCTCCATTGCTTCAAGTCCTGTATCTGAATTATAACCTGTCTTCGGCAGCAGGGTCTATCAAAATACCCATGACATTCTTCACAGACCTTGAAAAAAATCATCCTAAAATTTGTATGGAATCACAAAAGACCCTGGATAGTGAAAGCAATCTTGGGCAAAAAGAACAATGCTGGGGGAATCACCATACCAGATCTCAGATTATATTACAGAGCTATAGTCATAAAAACTGCATGGTATGGGTACAAAAAAAGACACATAGATTGATGAAACACAATAGAAGACCCAAACATGAGTGCATGCAATTTCAGCCTCCTGATACTCAATAAAGGTGCCAAGAACACACAATGGAGGAAGGACAGCATCTTCAACAAATGGTTCTGGCAAAACTGGATCCATCTCAACTCCAGATGGATCAAAGACCTCAATATAAAACCTAAAACTTGGAAACTGCTAGAAGGAAACAGATGCAGTACCCTCCCAGATATAGGCATAGGAAAGGACTTTCTAAATTGGATACCAGCTGCTCAGGCACTAAGGTCAACATCAGTAAGTGGGACCTCATTTAATTGCAAAGCTTCTGTACAGCAAAAGAAACCACCAAGGAAGGGAATAGGAAACCCACTGAGTGGGAGAAAATCTTTACCAGCTACACATCTGATAGAGGGTTAATATCCAGAATATACAAAGAACACACACAAAACAACAACAATAACAACAACAAAGAAATAAAATAAGCAACCCAATAGAAAGATGGGTGATAGACCTGGATAGAGAGTTCTCAGAAGGAAAAAATGGCTAAGAAGCACCTTAAAAAGTGCTCAACATCCTTAGTAATTAAAGAAATACAGATAAAAACCACTTTAAGATTCTATCTTGCCCCAGTCAGACTGCCCAAGATTAAGAGAACAAGACTCCAAATGCTGGAGAGGATGTGGAGAAAGAGGAACACTCATTCACTGATGTTGGGAATGCAAACTTGTGCAACTACTATGGAAAGCAGTGTGGAGAACTCTCAAAAAACTAAAAACGAACCTACCATATAATTCAGTTATACCATTCCTTGGCATATACCCAAAGTCCTCATCATACTGTAGAGATACCTGTATATCCATGTTTGTTGCTGCTCTTTTCACAATAGCTAAGAGATGGAAATAACCTAAACGTCCCTCAACTGATGAGTGGATAATGAAAATGTGGTACATTTATACAATGGAGTTCTACTCAGCAGTAAGAAAAGATGAAATTATGAAATTTGCAGATAAATGAATGGAACTAGAGAGTGCTATACTAAGTGAAATAACACAAATGTGGAAAAACAAGTGATGTATGTTCTTCCTCATTTGTGGATTGTAGCACCAATCCCTTATATATGAGTGTATAAATTCTGATGCAAGGCTAGGAGTCAGGAAAATGGAAAGGATACACAGAAATAAAGGAAAAGAAAGAACCTGAAAGGGGGAAAGTCAGGAACAGATGTTACCGGGGGGAGGTGGGGAAAGTGGAAGTGTTTGGCAGAGAGGAGAAGAGGAAGGGACATGCAAGTGGCCATGGGGCGGGGAGGAAGCCAGGAGAGGGGAAATGGTGGGAGGTGGGTGTTATTGGGGGGAGGGTGGGGATAATGGGGGTGCTGGGACTGGGGGAGGAAAAGGGAGGTCAGATGGGAGTAGAGTTGAATGGATCTTGGGAGGTTAGGAAGCCCAGAGGGAAATGTGGTACCCTAAAAACCCCATGAGAAATGTGCATTCAGTGCCTGAACATTAATGCATATGTATTCCTGGGAGCTGCTTGGCAAGAAACACAGTGCCAGGCAGAAGAGACCTCCCTTTGAGTGGTTGTTGAGGGTGGTCCAGGAGACTCCCAAAATAACACAGCCTATTGCCAAACCTCTTACTTATCTTCTAGAACTAGTAGATAAGACCCTACTGAATTTTTATTTTTTAAGAGTACTCCACACTGCTTTTCTTAGGGATTGCACAAGTTTGTTCCTCCTTCCCCACATCCTCTCCAGCATTTGGAATCATTTGTTCTCTTGATCTTAGTCAGTCTGATTGGGGTAATATGAAATCTTAAAGTAGTTTTAATTTGTATTTCCCTCATTACTAACGATGTTGAACACTTTTTAAGATGTTTCTTAGCCATTTTGTTTCTCCTTTTGAGAACCCTCGGTTCAGATTCTTAGCCCATCTTTTAAATGGGTCATTTGTTTCTTTGAGTCTTTGTTTTTTTGGGTTCTTTATATATTCTGGATGTGTCAGATGTGTCACTGGTGAAGATTTTTCTCTCACTCTGTGTGTTTTCTCTTCACTTCCTTGGTTGTTTCTTTTGCTGCACAGAGCTTTTTTGTTTAATGAGGTCCCCCACTTGTTGATTGTTGACCTTAATTTCTGAGCAACTGATGTTTGATTTAGAAAGTACTTTGCTATACCTATATCTTGTAGGTTATTACCATTGTTTTCTTCTAACAGTTTCAGACTTTCAGGTTTCATATTGAGGTCTTTGATTCATTTGGAGTTGACTTTTGTGCAAAGTGTAAGATAAGGGTTCAGTTTCATTCTTCTACAAGTGGTGATCCAGTTTTGCCAGCACCATTTGTTGAAGATGCTGTTTTTCCTCTAGGTGTGTTCTTGGCACCTTTGTCAAATATCAGGTGGCTGAAATTGCATGTACTCAGGTTTGGGTCTTTGATGATGTTCCATTGATCTATGTGTCTATTTTTGTGCTAGTACCATGCTGTTTTTATAACTATAGCTCTGCAGTATACTTTGAGATCTGTTATAGTAATCTCCCCAGCATTACTTTTTGTGCTCAGGGTTGCTTTGGATATCCAGGGTCTTCTGTTCTTCCATATGAATTTTAGGATCCTTTTTTCTAATTCTGTGACAAATGTCATGGGAATTTTGGTTGGGATTTCATTGAATCTATATATTACATTTGTAGGATGGTCATTTTTGCAATACATATTCTTCCAATCCATGAGCATAAGAGGGCCTTCCATCTTCTGATATCTTTCTTAATCTCTTTAATGTCCACCTCTTTGTGTCTTCTTCAATCTCTTTCTTTGGTCAGATTTATCTTATTCCAAGATATATATAAAGTTATTGTGAATGGGAGCATTTCCCTGTACCCTTTCTCCAATTGCTTGTTGTTGGTATATAGAATGGCTACTGATTTTTATAGATTAATTTTGTAACCTGCCCTTTACTGAAGGTATTAATTATTTCTAGGAGTTTTCTGGTGAATTTTTTGGAATCTCTTAGATATAATATATCTGTAAAAAGAAATACTTTTACCTCTTCTTTTCCAATTAGTACTCCTCTAATTTCCTTCTCTTGTCTTATTACTCTAGCAAGAGTTTCAGCACTATATTAAAAAGGAGTGGAGAGAGTGAACATCTCTGTCTGGCTCCTAATTTTAATGGGAATGCTCCCAGTTTTTCTCCATTTAGAATGGTGTTGGCTATGGGTTTGCTGTATATAGCTTTAATTATGTTGAGGTATGTTCCCTCCAATCCAATTCCCCTCTAGGACTTTTAATGTAAATGCATGTTGAATTTTGTCAAGGGCCTCTTCTGTATCTATTGAAATGATCATGTAATTTTTGTCTTTGAGTCCATTTATAATGATTTATGACATTTATTGACTGACATATAGTGAACCATCCCTGCTTCTCTGGGATAAAGCCGACTTGATCATGGTGGATGATCTTTTTGATGTGTGTCTGTATGCGGTTTACAAGTATAAGCCATGTATGATATTTTGTAGATTTATTTAGTGAAGTCTTTTTTTTTTCTTTTTTCTGAGGCAGGGTCTCATGTACTCCAGGCTGACCTTGAACTTGATAGGTAGTTGAAGATGGTCTTAAAGTTCCGATCATCTTGCCTCTACCTCCGAGTGCTAGGATTATTGGTGTGTATCACCATGCCTGGCTTACGCAGTGCTGCTGGGAGTCAAACCCAGAGCTTTGTGCATTCTGGGTAAGCACTTTACCAACTGAGCTCCATCTCTAGCCTTAGTGGAGCCTTATAGACTTAGATTATTCCATCTTAATTTAATGTTTCAGATTCTTAGCTATTTGATAATGTGTTGTTGAGGTGGAATCATGTAGATTGGATGATATCCTTACATTTCATTAAGACACAGTAGTAATGAAGTTAGAGTCTAAAGTCAGACATGGTTTCCAACTTCTGACCCTTTGACTCAATAGATTGGTGACTTACTAGATATTTTATTGAGAATTTTTGCACCTATGTTCTTTAAGGATGTGGGTCTATAGTTTTCTTTGGTTGTATCTTTTACCTGGTTTTGTTATTAGAGTGATATTGGCTTCATAGAAGGAATTTGGGAGTTCTCTGTTTCTATCTTTTTGATAATATATAAATAAATACTAAATAATAATTTAAGAAGTGTTGGTTATAGAACTCTAATTGTCTGGGAGAATTCTGCTATAAATTCATCTGGGCCTGGGCTTTTTTTTTTGGTTGAGAGGTTTTGTATTACTGTTTCAATTTCCTTATATATTATGGGTCTGTTTAAGTTGTTGATCTCTTCTTGGTTTAGCTTTGGTGGTTCCCATGATCTTAGATATTCACCCACTTCTTTTAGGTTTTCAAATTTAGTAGCATGTAGGTTTTTAAAGTATTCCCTTATAATGTTCTGGATCTTTCTGGTGTCTGTTGTGATGTTTCCCCTTTCATCTCTCATTTTGTTAATTTGGAGTTGATTTTTCTTTCTTGTGGTTAACTGGGCTAAGAGTCTGTCTATCTTGTTTATCTTTTCAAAGAACCAGCTCTTGGATTCATTGCTTCTTTGTGTTGTTTTCTTTGTTTCTATTTCATTAATTTCTGCTCTGAGATTTTTGTTATTTCTTCTTGTCTGCTGGGTTTGGGTTTCATTGCCCTTGCCTGTACAGAGTCTTAAACTGCAATGTTAAACCATTTATTTATGCTTTTTCTGATTTTTAAAATGTAGGCACTTAGAGCGATAAACTTCCCTCTTAGGACTGCTTTTAAAGTGTCCCAGAGGTTTTGTTGTATTGTTTTATCCTTTTTGTTTAATTCCAAGAATACTTTTATTTCTTTCTTAATTTCTTCTTTTATTTCTTTGACCCATTCATCATTCAGAAGTGTGTTGTTTAATCTCCATGAGTTTGTATAGTTACTAGGGCTTCTTTTGGTGATTTCAAGCTTTATTGTATTGTGGGCTAATAAAAATGCATGGAAATATTTTTTCTTGTGTATGTTGAGGTTTGTTTTGTGCCCAAGTATGGGGTTAATTTGGGGAAAAGTTCCATGGGGTGCTGGGTCTTCTTCGATGCTTGGGTGGAATATTAGGTAGATGACTGTTAGGTTCATTTGATGTATGGTATCATTTAATTCAGATGTCTCTCTATTGTTTGTCCTGTTGACCTATCTAATGGAGGCAATGGGGTATTGAAGTCCCCTACTATTACTGAGTTGAGGTTAATCTGTGTCTTACAGTCCTGTAGTACTCTTTTTATGAAGTTGGGTGCACCAGAATTTGGTGCATATATGTCCATGATTTTATAATATCTTCTTGGTCAATTGTTCCTTTAATCAGAATGAAGTGACTATCTGTTTTGATTAGTTTTAGTTTGAAGTTTATTTTGTCAGATACTAGAATTGCAGCCCCTGCTTGTTTTTTAGTGCCATTTGCTTGGAATATTTTTTCCATCCCTTCACCTTAAGGTAGTACCCATCCTTGAAGGTGAGTTGGGTTTTTTGCAGACAACAAAAAGATATATTTTGTTTCTTAATCCACTCAACTTCCCTGTGTCTTTTGACTGGGAAGTTCAGACCATTGATATTTAAAGTTATTATCAAGGGATGTGTATTTGTTGCCATCATTTTAATTTGTATTTGTATTCTTGGTCTAACTTTGGTTGCACAATCACACCTTCATTTATTTTTTTTCTGATGCCCCTTGGGTATAGTCTTGCCTTTCGTCAGCTCTTTGTGTTGCTTCAAGGACTCTCTGAAGAGCTCGTTTTGTGGACATTAATTCTTTCAGCCTATTCATGTCCTGGAATATTTCTCTTTCCCCTTCAACTAGAATGGACATTTTTTTCTAGGTACAGAATTCTGGGTTGGCATCTATGGTCATTCAAAACTGGGAACACTTTGGTCCAGACTCTTCTGGCTTTCATAGTTGGCACTGATAAGTCAGCTGTAATTCTGATGGGGTTTCCATTTTATGTGACTTGTTTTTCTTTTGCAGCTTTCAGTATTCTCTATTTGTTCTGTACATTTAGTGATTTTACTGTGATATGTTGTGGGGAGTTTTTTTTCTGGTCCTGTCTGTTTAGTGTTCTATTGCTTCTTGTATTAGTGTGGGGATGTCATTCCTTAATTTGGGGAGCATTTCTTCTACAATCCTTTTGAAGATCTGGTCAGTACCATTAACCTGAGGCTCTTCTCCTTTCTCCATGCTTATGGTGCATAAATTTGGTCTTTTCGTGGTGTCCCTAATTTCCTGCATATTCCATTCTTATTTTTTTTAAATTTTCATAATCTTTGCTTGAGTGGTCCAATTCTTCATCTTTATAGTCCAGTCTTGATATTCTGTTTTCCATTCCATTCCTTCTACTGGTGAGATTTTCTCCTGCCATTTCAAACTAATTTATTGAGTTCCTCACTTCCTTCTTCATTTCAGCCTGAGTTTTCTTCAGTACATCTATCCCTTTTGTGAATTCAGTCAGAAGTTTATCCCTGTCTTCTTTTAGCTCTTTGATTTGTGTTTGCATGTTCTTTAAATTCGTTGAATTCTTTGATCATGTTCATGATTGTTCTTTGAGTCTTGGGTTACCTCTAGAGGGTTCTCATTGTAGAACTCTTCTGTAGGACTGATGGTATTCAGCGAGAACATATTATTTAGGTTTTTCATATTATTAATTTCTTGTTGTGATTTTGGCATGTGTATTTCTTTTGTTGTTTGTGATTCTGTTATGAAATCAAGCTTTCCTTAGTAGAAGTGAAGTCTGATTCTGTTTGCATTATTGATGTTTCTTGATTATTTTCTTATTGGGTATGAAAAGCTGGTTGTTCTAGGCTTCAGGTTCTTTCTTTTGAGTTTCTATTGTAGGGACCAAATGACTCTAGTCCAGCTACTCAGGAGCTCCCACAGATGCCCAAGTCAGGCACCATCAAATACTCTCAGGCTTCCTCCTACTCTGGACCTCTACTAGCCAGCAGGCACAGCACAATTTGGGAAGTTTGCTAGATTGAGACTGGATTCAGGTGCTCTTAGAGAGTCTGCGGGGGCCTGGACCCCTACTATAAAAAAAGCCTAGCCCTGCAGCAATGGGAGGAGCTTCATATGGTCCCAAGGTAAAGGGATGGGCAAGGTGTGATTGGGGAAGCTCAGCACCATGAGAGGCTGGATTTCACAACAACCCATTTAAGAGAGGAGGAATAGCCTTCCTTAAGCTACACATCCAGTTAATGGCATTGGTGACATTGGTCGAATCAAATGCATCCATGCTCCAGGGATCAGGAAGTTATTTTGGTAAAGGGTAGAATTATAAACACTTCAGGTATTGAAGACCTTTCTAACCCTGTTTCAACATTGCCATTACAACCCAAAGCAGCAATTAGGCAATATGCAAATAATCAGGAGGCTGGAGTCCAACAAAAATGTTTCTAATAACAATTGCCTGGGTCATGAGCTTTGTCGCCAATCCCTGTTCTCAACTAGTAATGATAACAGCAGCCTGCATCCTGCTTCCTGGTACGCCCCAGTCATCCCCTGTCCTCGCCCCAGCAGGTGCACTGGCTTGTCCACAGGAAAAAGTATGCACAAGAGCCGGGTGTGGTGGCACATGCTTTTAGTCCCGGCACTCGGGAGGCAGAGGCAGGCAGATCTCTGTGAGATCAGGGCCAGCCTGGTGTACATAGCACATTCCAGGCCAGCTGTGGCTATAGGGAGACCATGTCTCAAAGCAAAACAAAACAAAGTCTGCATAAATAGCAATGGAACACAGAGGAGGCAGAGGTTTTGGAAGCCAGGCCAACCTGAGCACCTCTGAGAGCTCTTGAGAGATGTGGTCACTTGATCACTTGACTAGAGGGTTTTGGTTTTTTTGAGGTATGATAACTCAAGATTATCCTCAAAAGCTATTAAGCAATTCACAAGGTTGCACAATGTTCTCTGGTGTGAGGATCACTGTGAGGCTTGGCCAATGCAAGCTGTGGGGTTAAAGGCAGTCTGACGTTCCTCAGTGCCATTCTGTCAGGGTAGCTGAGTGTAAAGCTTAGGTAGGTGACCAGTCACCCCAGCCACATACAAGTTGGTCACTCCAGCTTAAGGTAAAATCAAAGTTAAGTTGAGTACTTTGATAACACAAGTTATCAAAAAGTATTTTGCTAAAGGAGTAAGTTTTCAATAGAATAAGTTTTCAATATCTTGGAAACCTAGAAGGGCACTTTAGGAAACAGTGGTTGACCTCTTTTTGCTCCACTTTAAAACTATGAAACTCAAAGTGGAACTTAGCACAGTACAGTTCACACACACACAAGCTTACACAGTGCTGCGGTGGTAACTCTTAAGGAGAGAACAGTGCTGGCAGCTGCTGAGCAAAGATGGATTCATGGGTCCAGGAAGCAGTCTTCATTTGTGATCTTCCACTTTCTCATTTTAAATCAATCAAGTGCTTTCCGGTCTTGACTGGGCTGAACAGAAGCACTGCCATGTTCCAGAAAGCCTCAATTATCCCCATTCACCTTACCTTTTAGAAGGACCCCAACAACAATCCAGTTTGATATTTTAATGTCTCAGGTGAAGGTGCCCAGGCACAAGGAGGGGCCATCCTTGATCCCGGGCCTTGTGAGTAGGAGACCTAACTCAAAGCTTCTCTTGCTGGCCCACTGACGGGAGTTCAGTGGAAAGCTGTGGTTGGCAGAGCACAGCTGCTAAAGGTGTCCCCAATAGAACTCTTGGGACACTTGAATGTGTTACTGGCAAAAGGGACTTTCAGCTATGATTAAAGCCAAGGACTCTGAGATGAAGAGATTGCCCCAAAGTCTGGGAAGGTCAGTCCGGAGGAAAAGAAGGCAGAAGGAATGAGGCCCGGGTATGGAGACAGAAGCAGGAGATAGTCACAATAGGAGAGCATTTGGACTCACCCTTGCTGGCTTTGAGAACGAGGAAGGGAAACAGAGCCAAGAAGTGCAGCCAACCCCCAGAAGCTGGGCTGGCCCTCAGCTGACAGCCAGCGAGGAAAATGGGGACCTCAGCTCTCTGATCACAAACACTGTATTCTGCCACACCCCGGATGAACAAGGGAATGGACTTTACCCTACTGACCCCTCCAGAAAAGAGCCTGGTCCTGACAATACGTCTTTCTTAGTCTTCCCAGATCTATGTCAGACCTCTGATGTCCAGAGCTTTAGGATCTTATTTTTAAGATCTTATTATTGCTTCATACTCTAACATGGCATAGCAGCATTGTAAAGCTAACACAGATTTGATGATGACAGATTCCTCCCACTATCAGAACATTCTGGTTCATAGCAACTGATGTCATAGAGAAGATTCTAGAAGAGTCGCTCACGGAGAAGGATCAATGGTGCAGAGACACTTGGGTGATGGCAAATGAGTTTCTAAGGAAGTGGCATCTGAGAAACCCCAGGGGACCCAGTGTGGGCAGAGCACCTGTCAGGCTGCTGTGTGGTTGCTCTTTCCTGACCTCCCAGAAGGCCCTTGGAGCCCTTGGGCACCCTGCTGGTATGTAGGCCTATGGTGGGGCAGGGGCAGGCAGGAGGGCACTTGCCAGCCAAGTCCTTTGCTCATCTGGAGATGTATTGCAGAAGGGTAGGTTTGCTCATTCTTTCAACAAAAACTCATTAAGAACCAGGTGTATACTAGGCTCTAAGCCTCCAGGATAAGACAAAAACCAGCAGACAAGGTTTCTACAGTCCATGTGTGAGACTGTAAGCAAGAGAACAGACAGACCCAGTGATTGATGTTAAGGCATATTACAGAGAGAACCAAAGCCACCTTCCATGATGGACCAGTGACTGTTGGAGGAGGACTGCTCTAGGTGGAAAGAACAGCTGGTGCAAAGGGGCTGTGGTGGGAATGAGAGGCGTGGTCAGAGAAAAGTGTGCAAGGTGCTTTGGAATGAAGGTAAAGGTTCTGAAGTCAGATCACAGAGGTGCTCAGGGGCCAGGTCAGGAAGGTACCTATGTCCAGCCACAGGAATTGGCATCCTATTGAGAGTGCAAGGGGATCCACTGGAGGTGATGCATATTTTTATAAAGGCCTTGTGAGTCGCTGTTTGGAGAATGGGCTTGGGAACAAAGGAGCAGCAGTGGAGGAGTAGAGTTAGTGGTGATCTGCTGGGCCAGGACAATGGCAGACAGGGCCAGAGAAGAGGAGTGTTTAGAACAGTGGTATGCTACTGTTGAGTTGACTGCTGGAGGAAGGGGAAGGGAGAGGACTCAACTTGTCTCTTACAAGCTCAGATGGGGCACAGCCTCGGAAATCAGATGTTGCCTGAAATACTGTTTGCTTGGCTGGGAAGTGTCAACACAGGATTTCTCCACGTGCTTAGAAATTCAGTTATTATGAGGATGCAGGGTACAGCCAGGGCTCAGAACAAGACTTTCCCCAGAGCATGCAGTGCTTGCTGTATTAACTCATTTGCTTATCTGGATTACCCCAGGAGTATTTTCTTCTCTGTGACAGCTGAGGAGACCGAAGAACAGGGAGGCAGGATAACTTAGCTATAAGGTTACTTCTAGGGTCACTGACATCTCAACTCTTGAGGGGCAAAGCAAGGAATTGGATCCAGACTGAGTTCCAAGGCTGAGCTGGTAATCAGTAGGCATTCTGACATGGTTCTGTTTGGGATAGTGGTCAGTGTGCACCTAGCCACAGGGCTCCTGGGTTTAAACAGATGGCTACAAGTACAATTCCTCCAGTTCATGAAGACACTTGTTTGCAACCTGTGCCTCTGTTAAAACTTTCATCTAGGTCATAAGTTTTCAACAGGGAGCAATTCTGTTACAACTGAGGGGTGAGGGGAGCTACAGATGCCTAGAGGCCAAGCAGATTGGCTGTTGAGACCAAATCTTGACAAGAGGCAACTTAAAGAAGGAAGGCTTTGTTGTGGCTCCCAGTGTGAGATACAGTCCAGCATGGGGTCAGGACTGTGAGGTGGCTGGTCACATTGTATCTACTAGGAAACAGCCAACAGGAAGTGGGGCTGGGCTATGAAACCTCTCCTTTTCTTCTTTCTCCTCTTCCTCCTCTTTCTCTTTTTCATCCTCCTTCCCCTCCTCCTCGCCTTCTTCCACTTTCTTCTATGAGGCATCACCTCCTAAAGGTTCTACAACTTTCAAAAATGGAATCACCAGCTGGGGACCAAGGGTTCAAATCCATGAGCCCATAGGACCATTTCACCCCCAAAACCACACCACCAGATATGTGCCAGAAAAATTCCAATGCATAGAATAATCCCCCAAACAGAGAATTTTCTAACCCAAGCCATGGCTGAGAGCCCCTGGTGGAGGTGAACATCACCTGGAGAAGATGTATACATGAAGGAATGGTGACACTCAGCAGCATGTGGGTGACTGTCCACTGGTCTACTTTGACAGTGTGGGGTGCACCATGAAGAATTGGGTCCTGCTTTCTAATTGAATCTTCCATTCGGAGGGATGGGACAGAGACTAAAACAGGATTCACTTTATTGGGGTCAGGGAAGACACTCTGCAGGTAACAAGGGCTGGGCAGGGGAAGAGGGCTCTCACACAGGATCCGTCAGCATTCAAGGAGTTGCATTAGGGATGGAGGCCAGAAGGCCGAGCACCATTTGGGTGAGCCAGAAATGGTGGGACTCTGTGGATGGAGAAGGTCTGGGTATGAGGGCACCAAGATAAGACACTAGGTACATGGCATAGGGAAAGCGGCATTTGTAGCTGGGGAGAGGCCAGGACATGGTACACTGAGCATTCCTAGTGACTGACCTGATTCTTCTTCATGGAGGCTGGGTAGGGTAAAGCCAGGTTATAGAGGAGTTGGGAAACCGAGTGTGGGGTGTGGTCTTGCTATGGCAAGGAATGGGAACCAGCAGTGTACTTGAAGTAACATTTTGTACATATTTCAAAGACATTTCTCAGTTGTGGTAGAAAATATCAGCATGGGCCTAGGCAAGCGGAGACCAAAATGTCAGGCTGTGGCTTACTTGTGGTACAGGTGACAGGTGTAGGTGGCACAGCAAAAGTTGAGAAGGGTGAGGTCAAGAGCCAGTTCTCTGAGGGACTTCCCCCACCATCATAGTCTAGGAAGTAGAGGCAGTACTAGGCCAGTGATTTGTCTGCTACGAGTGTCTGCTATGCAGACAGCCTGGGAAAAGGTCAGTAGAGGTTGGTTAACAGAAAACCTGCATACAAGACTGTGTAATAGAGTAGATGGCAAGTTGGGACACACCCTAGGCTGAATGGCAGTGATGGAACCAATTCAACACAGCAGGCATGGTCATACTCAATGATGTACCCATGATGAGTCTCCCTCCTCCTGCTCCTCCTGCTTTTCCTCTTCCTCCTAATTGTCCTCTTCTTCCTCCTCCTCCTCGCCCTTCCCTTTCTTCCTCTTCCTCACATTCCTCCCCTGCTTCTGTTTCTTCCTCCAAAAGTATTTAATGAAACGAATTTTACTTTTTTATTTTTTATTTAGAGAGAAGAAAGGACTTGAGTGTCTATATCTATTGTTAGAACGAAATGACAGAGATAGAATCCCAGAAGCCACCAAGTTTTCTGGGTGGGGCATTGGACTGTAAGAGTGCTATTTCCATAGAGAATAGAAGGTCTGGGTGAGGTGGAACCTCAGATTTTCAGGGACACAGGGCTGAGAATTAGGACGAGATTCTTTCATGTTGGGGAGGCTGGTGATGCCCCGGGGGTTTTTGTTTTTTTGTTTTGTTTTGAACACCCTGAATCTCCCTTCCTCCAGTCCTCTTTTCTCTGGGAGGTTCAGTGTCCTCATGACCTTGACAGGAGCTGCCTTAAACTCTGTTCATTCACCTGGCATCTACAGCCCTGAGCTATCAGAGCCCCGAGAAGATGCAGGTGCGCATTGTGCTTGCTCTCATCAGCTACTTGCTGGCTCCGAATGGTGCTGCCATCTTGGGGCGCTGTGTAGTGGCTAAGAAACTCTACGATGGAGGCCTGGATTATTTTGAGGGTTACAGCCTTGAAAACTGTGAGTAGGGCCTTCAGTCCCTCCCTCCTCACTTCCTTGCTCTCCTTCCTTTGCCCGCCCACCTCCAGCGCCCCCCCCCCCACTCTACACACCTGCTTCACCATCTAGGGGTGTGCCTGGCTTATTTTGAGAGCAAGTTCAATCCCTCGGCTGTCTACGAGAATTCACAAAGTGGTTACACTGGCTACGGCCTCTTTCAGATCCGAGACAGCGAATGGTGTGACCATGGTAAGACCATCTGCAGTGTGTCCTGCTCTGGTGAGTCCCCTCCTCGCAATCCATGGTGGGGCTAGTGGCTGCAGAGCCTCACTCTGTGCCAGAGCTTATGAGTTTGGAGGGAGCAAGAGGAGGGAGGGAAAGTGAGCTGTATCCAAAGCTGGTTCCCAGGCGGCAGAGTGCTGCCCTGACAGAGAGACAGTGAGAAAGGACAGTGGCATGCTGGTCTGGGAGGGAGGAGATATAAGGACCAAGTTTGAGTGTGCCCAGAAGGTGATGGGATGTTGGGAGTGTGCGTCCCAGGGCACTAACCCGAGAGTGGGAAGAAAGGATTCTGTCTGGACTTATCTTACGTAACCATGCTTGGTCACCAGTTCCCCAAGGGGACCCCATACTGTCACCGTGACAATCAGGAGTCATCACAGGGAGGAGAAGGTAGCTGGGAAATGCAAAGGGAGCTGCCCTTCCTAAGGAGGCCTAAGAACCTCTGGTCAAGAGGAGGCAGCTGACCAGGATCTACTTATTCCATGAGCATTTATTAGAAACCTACTGAGTGCCAGCTTCAAGAAGCTACCATTTTAGCACCTACCAACTGCCAGGTGTCCTCCTAAGTCCTCTACACATGTCAGTTCTTCTAACATTCACAGTAACCTCTGGGAGGTGGGTACTGTCTTACTCTCATTCTATGAATGAGCAAACTGAGGCCCAGAGAGAGCCACACCAAAGGCCACACAGCTGGTGAACGGTGGAACTGGAGGCAGACCCAAATGGGGTAGCTCCTAAGTCAGTGCTGCACTAAGAGGCCAGGCCAGGTTTCCCTGATACCTGAGGTGTCTCTGTAGCATCTTTTATCATGACTGGTGAGAAATGGTCCAATCCCTTCACCTTCTAAGCTGCGTTCCAGGACCAATTGTGGGAAGCCCCCTCACAAAGCAGTGATCCCTGCAGTTTTACTGGAAGGCTTAGACTTCATAACCTGTCCACTGTGCCACCAGGGATCAAACTTGGGAGCCACAGGTTCTGCACCACTGTTCACCCATCTGGGTCTCCTGCCCTTGACCTGTCTTGAGTGGCGGGCTGTGGGGGAAAACAATTGCAGTGCATGGTAGAAAGACATGCCCAGGGGATTGCACAGCATCCTTCCACCCCATTCCCTCCACAGCTCTACTGAATCCAAATCTAAAGGATACGATTGAATGTGTCAAGAAAATTGTGAAAGGAAAACAAGGGCTGGGAGCATGGTAAGTGACATGTCCTATCAGCTTGTGCTGGATGCTGATTGGGTGTTAAGCATGAAAGAAACTGTCCTAGTTACTTTTCTCGCTGTGACCAATTACCTGAACAAAACAGCTTAAAACAGGGAGACAACATTTTTTGGCTCACGATTTTCACGGCAGCAGGAGTGTGAGGTAACCGGTTATATGGTGTTCACAGTCAGGAAGCAGAGAGAGAGATGAATGCTGGAGCTAAGCTCACTTTCTCCTTTTGATCAGCCCAGGACCCCAGCCTGTTTGATGGCGCTGCCCACATTCGGGGTGGGTCATCCCTGCTCAGTTAGACCTCTCTAGAGACACTAAGAGGTATGTTTTTTAGGTGATTCTAGGTCCTGTCAAGTTGGCAATGAAGATTCATCATCATAACTCATAATAGTTTTCCTGTATCATCATGTTTGTGTGTGTGTGTGTATACGCACACGTACATGTGAGTGTGTGTGTGCAGGTCAGGTTGATGTTGGGTATCTTCCTCAGCTGCTCTCTGCCCTAGTTTCTTGAGATTGGGTTTCTCATTCAGCCCAAAGAGGACTCAGACTGGCTGGCTGGAGTCCCAGAGAGCCTCTTGCCTTTGCCTCTGCCTCCCCAGTGCTGGAATTGGATGTGCGCACCACTGCACTGGTTTTTTACATGGTTTCTGGGACTTGAACACAGGTGCTCATGCTTGTGTTGCAAGCACTTTCTGACTTAGCCTGTCTCAGGGTCAGATCCTTTTGTTGTTATATAAATATTTTTGTGTCTGCTAAGATTTTGAGATTTTTATTTTGCTTGCTTCTGTTTCTCTAGCTTTAGCTCTGTCTGGCACCATTGTGTGACTTTTTTCTGGGCAGACGTAAACACATGTCTTCTCACCCCAGATAGGGAGCCAACAACATACCAAAGTAACAATTCTATCCAAGTTCAATTTGGCAAGCCAGTGAGTTTATTGGGGTTGATTACAGGAGTATGAACAAGGGGTTACTTACAGGAGCATGGACAACTCAAAGGCAACTGCACCATCAAAAAGTCCACCCCAACTTGAGTACGGACGCCTGAAAACTGAAGCCCCGGAGCTCTGTGTGACTTGCAGGCCTCTGGACAGGCTGGAGAGTCTCCTCTCCCCAGAAATTGCTTACCATTTCTCTAACTTGGGGAAGGACTGGCCTTGTGACTATTGTAAGTTTCAGGGATTTCTGAGACTTGTGCATAGTTTACTTCCTGAGTCTTAACTAACCTCTCTCCAGGACAGAAATGGTCCATTCAGAAGGTTCTATTACACAGCCCCCACACAACAGATACCTACTAAATATTCACTGAAAACCTAACTGCCCCAAATCCGCTATAACATTTAATTTTAAATTTGTGTATCATTTTGGTCATTGTTGCTGTTCTTTCAAAGAATTCTGCCACAAACATTGGGCTTTGTAGAGCTTTCATGGTTTTTAAAGTGTCTCAGGGAATTTCCTGCAGGGTACTTGCTAGGATTATTTCGTGTGTTTAAAAACTAGAGGGGGCGGGGTGGAGAGATGGTTCAGCAGTTAAAAGCACTGGCTGCTCTAACAGGGGATCTTGTTCAGTTCCCAGCATCCACATGGAACTGACAACAGTCTGCAACTACAGTTCCAGGGGATCCAGTGCCCTCTTCTCACCTCTGTGGGCTTTGCATGCACATGGTGCACTTACACACATGTGGGCAAAACACTCATACAATTATTTTTTAAAAATAAATTTTTTAAAAAGCAGGAGATAAACTGCAGTAGTATATGCCTACAACCCAATATTGAAGAAGTAGAGGGAGCAGAATCATGAGTTCAAGCTCAACCTCAGCAACACAGTCAGTTTGTCAGCCCTGGCTATATGAGATCCCACTTTTAAAAATGAATAAAAGCTGGAGAGCTATGATGAATGGTCGGTCATTCACATGTTGTCACACTTTACCAGGGCCTTGCTCCTCCCTTGCTGAGCAGCTCAGAAAACTACATCCTCTTGCATGGTTTTGGGAAATGGCAAAGTCTAAGATGAGACTCTTCTGTTTGGCTTGTTTAAATCACGTAAAAAAAAAGTCAGCATCTTTTCATATGTGTTTGGTTATTTTTCTATAAGCTGCTATTCATAATTTTAGAACACTTTTTCTATTGAGTGGTATAATAGTTTTACATTTCTTACTGTTTGTGACCAAATCTCTGGCAAGAAGCAACTTAAGGGAAGAAAAACTTATTCTGGCTCATGGTTTTTAAATTTTTAAATTTTAAAAATTTTTTATTTTATATGTGTGAGAGTTTTATCTGCATGTATGTAAGTACACCACATGTATGTCTGTTGTCCTTGAAGGCCAGAAGAGGGCAACAGATTCCCTGGAACTGGAGTTACAAATGGTTGTTAGCTGCCAAGTGGGTGCTGGAAACTGAACCTGGGTCCTCTGTAAGAGCATCCAGTGCTCTTAACCTCTATGCCATCTCTCCAGTCCCCCCTGGCTTTTGTTTAGAGAGCAGTCCATCATAGTGGGGGGGGTAGAGCAGTTGGAGGGTCAGGCTGCTTACTCATATCTGCAGATTAGGAGACTGAGAAGGCAGGCAGATGCAGGTGCTCAGCTGACTTGTTCCTTTCTCCACCTTGTTCTGGACACCAGCCTTTGGGATGGTGCTCCCCGTATTCTAGGCAGGTCTTACTGCCCTTAATTAAACTTCTCTCAAAGCACCCTCACAGGCACTTTTAGGTGTGTCTCCTAAATGATTCTAAATTCAGTCAAGTTGACAATCCAGGCTATCCTTCACAGACTGGCAGTGTTTTCTTTTCTTGTTGATTGTAATGCATCTTTCATAAACTAGGATTATTAGATCTTTGTCATATTTGTTTGAGTTACTTTTTGCGGTTTTCATTTGTGTTTTGACTGCATTTATTTTTCATCTTAGATGAGATGTATTGTTTCACAAAATAAAATCTCCCACCCCCCTTTTTGTGGCCTCTGGCCCATATGAAATCTCTTGCTCAGAAAGGTCTTTAAGAGTCAGGGAGATGCTCACTTGGCAAAGTATCTGCCTTGAAAGCACAAAGATTGTGTTTGATGCTCAGAGCCCATGTAAATAAAATTGTGCATGGTGGCATGTGATTATAATCCCAGAATGGGGGAGGAGACAGGTGGATCCCAGGGCTCACTGGCCAGCCAGCCTAGCCTAATTGGTGAGCTCCAGACCAATGAGAGACCCTGTCTCCAAAACAAATTGGACAGCACCTGAGGAACACCTGAAGTTATTCTTTGATTTCCACATACACATACACACATGTGCATGCATACCCACACATATGTGCTCCTGCACATAGCTGAACATACACACATGCACACGTATAACATGAATGGAAGGTCTTTCATATTCTAGGCTTGTAAAAAACTTGAGTCCTGTTTTCCTCTACATCAGAACACAGCTGACAAAAAATAATACTAGATATATTCAATTAAATTCAGTACTAGATATGTTCAATTAAAAAATAGAAGTTTATGATTTTTGTTTTAAGTGCTTAAAATTAGGACTCCTTTGTAATTTATTGGTTCAAAAAGTGAGGCAGGTGCCGCAGACCTTCATTTTAAACTCTGTGCTCCTTATTCTTTATCACAAATTCACTAATCTGGTCACTTTGAATGGTGGAAATCTCATTAATGCTAGCCGACTTCTGAGGGCTTGAAATGCCTTTCCTATACAGTCTGGACTCTGCTTAGTTGGTGAGCATGGCTGGCCCTCTGGGGTGAACACTAATGAGCTCAAGTTGTTTTTGTTGTATGGCACTATGGAACGATGTGCTGGGCCAGGCTGATCAAGGCAGCCTTGTTACTCAGCCTCCTGTAAGGCAGGTTCTCAGTAAGCTGACAGGCAATCAGGCATCTTCTGTAGCTCAGACTGAGCCACTCTGCTGGGCAGGATGGTAGGAAAAGAGAGAAGACAAGAATTCCACCGTCCTGGGGAGCTCCTTCCCTCCTATCTGTCCCCGGACTATGAAGAGCTGTGGTATTCCTAGAAATGTGGATGTGTGTACATTCTGTCCTGCTCTGTAGCTCTGAGGGGTAGGGGACAATTGCCCATCAAGCTGGATAGTTTCAGTTGTCACCTTGAAACACCCCGGAAGAGGGACTCTGAATTGGGGAATTTCCTCTATCTGATTAGTCTGTGGGCCGGCTTCCTGACTATTGCATGGTGTGGGAGGGCCCAGCCTACTGTGGTGGTGCCACCTCTGGGCTAGTCCGGAGTTGTATGAGAAGAAAGCAGGCTGAGCACAGCCCAGAGAAGCAAGCCAGTAAATAGCATTCCTCCACGGTCTGTGCTTTAGCCCTGTCTCTATGTTGCTCTTGAGTTCCTGCCTTGGCTTGCCTTGGAACTTAGAAGCCAAATAAACACTTTCCTCCCCAAGTTGTTTTTGGTCAGAGTGTTGTTTTTTTTTTAATTTTTATTTATATGTGTATGCATGTATTGCCTGCATGTAGGTAAGTGCACCCGTGTAGTGCAATGCCCATGGAGGTCAGAAGAGGCTGTTGGATCCCCTGGGACTGGAGTTACGGACAGTTGTTAGCTGCCACGTGGGTGCTGGAATTCAAACCCCGGTCTTCTTCAAGAACAACCAGTGTTTTTAACTACTGAGCCATCTCTTCAGCCCCTTGGTCAGAATGTTTTAGCACAGCAATAGAAAGTAATCAGGACTCTTACTATGAGCTGCCACTCCCCATGCCCCATCCTGAGGACCTAGGATGGAATCTGCCAGGCTGAGGAACAGGACATTCCTTCACTATCTTGGGGTGAAGGGCAAAGTAGGGTCCTGAGGGATTAGGGTCATATGCCCAGGTCACAAGAGCACATGGTTCTGTGAGCTTGTTTACATTATAAACAGCAGCTTTTTGGTGCAAAGTAAAAATCATTAGTCCAGATTCTGTCCATATTTTAAAAGTCATTTCTACAACTCAGTCCAGCTGCCTAAGAAGGGCTGAAGAGTCAGAAGAAATTTTAGATGCTGCAGGATGAAGCAGGTGCATGGACAGGTGGAAGGAGCCCTGGGCAAGTTACAGAACTCCCAAGTGATCAATACTTTGCAGAGCTGGGGAGAATCTCACAGTTCTTAGCTCTGGGGCAGGCACATCATGGAGGGATGCACCTGCATTCACATTGGTGTGAGTACCAAGAAGCAGGAAAGTCTACAAAAATGTGTCAACAGCAGGGGGAAGACTCAGAAGCTCAGGAAAGGTGCTACCCCAAGCTCTGTAAGATGCCCCCTCCTGATCATTCTCTCTGGTCTTCCCTCTGCAGGCCCACCTGGTCCAGAAACTGCCAGCTGTCTGACACTCTGGGTCGGTGGCTGGACGGCTGCAAACTGTAGCCACCTGGGCGACCCATCCACATTCTCCAGCTGTGTCTTGGGACTGAGGATGCTTTTTTTTGCTGCTTTGCTCACAGCTACGTTACCTCATAGCTTGACAGATCCAGATGGAAAAGGACACAAGTCCACTGCATCTAGGAATGTAAAATGCAAAATAAACCAAGCTAGTTACTCAACCTGGGCCAGGGGGGTCTCTGCCTGTTATTATATGATGAGCCCTATGGCCATCCCTGTTATTTACCATTTTTGTGGCATCATTATTGATTCTCAAAGGGAGGCTGTGAAGACAGGAATGTCGATATTCAATGGGGAAAGGAAGAAAAGATACAGTAGAAGCTGAGAGACATCACGGACAGAGAGAAGAGGCGGGGTAGGCAGGGATTTTGGGATGGTTCATCTTCAGAGCCAAAAAGACAGGATTTGAAATCACTTAGGAGACACATCTCTGAATGTGTCTGTTGGGGAATTTCCAGAGAGATTTAACAGAAGAGGAAAGATTCACCTTGAATGTGGGTGGCAGCATCCCATGGGCTGGGGGCTTGGAAAGAAAGGGGAAAACAAGAGGAAGTCAGAAGAGTGCAGGAATCTCTCTCTATGTTTCCTGGTCCACTGGGATGTGAGGAGTACTGGGCACCTGCTCCCACCACATGGTAGACCTCGGCCATGATGGACTCTATACTCAAACCATGAGCCAGAATAAGTCCTTCCCATAAGTTGCTTTGTGTTAGGTGCTTGATCACAGAGATGAGAAAAGCCGTGAAAGTAGCTCGTGTGTCCCAATCCCAAGAGGCATCCTGGCTGGGCCCTACAGGTACAAGTAAAAGACTTTATACTCCTACTCAAAGAATCGAGGACAGTTGCTCTTCCTATGAAGTTAAGTTTCTAGAAATTACAAACAACATGTATACCAATATAAGCAGTAGGCGCTCAGATTTTATTTTTTTAAATGTGTTTTTATGTTATGTGTATGAGTGTTTGCCTGCTTGTATGTAAGCGCATCACATGTCCTGCTGTCAATTGGGGCCCAGCCTGGGTTTCATAGTGAGATCTTGTCATATAGGACTGGGAATGTGTCTCAGTAGGTAGAATGCTTGTCCAGCATGTGAGATGCCCTGGGTTCAGTCCCCAGTGTTGCATAAAACCAGATGTGGTGGCTCATACCTGTATAGCACTTGGGAAATAGAAGCAGGAAGATCAGAAGTTCAAGGTCATTCTTAGGTGCATGTGAAGTTCAAGGCCAGCCTGGGCTACCTGAGACCCTGTCTGAACAACAACAACAACAACGACAATAGCAACAACCCCCCCCAAAAAACAAAACAAGAAAACACAGTAAACTTCCTTTTTTGTGTATAACAGTTTCATGCAGAAAGGGGTTTAATTCAGAAGTTTGGTGACTTAGAGGCCCCTTCTAGACAGCAATAGTTCTGACACCAGCTTCCTGGGTTCCTGGGCCCACTGACAGGAGACCTGGTATCAGAGCCATGCCACTAGGGGTTTGGAAATTACCCTTCACTTTTCTGGCTTTGCACAGAAAAGCAGTGGTGTTGAGAGACCCTGCAGCACCTGCCTCCCCATGGCATTACAGATGCTTCAACCTGAAAACCTAGGGCTAGTTAATGTGGAGACCAGGCTGGCCTCCAACTCACAGAGATCTGCCTGCTTCTGCCTCCTGAGTGCTGGGATTAAAGGTGTGTGCCCCCACGCCGGACTGGTTTTACCTTTTTCTAAACAATACAGAATACTACAGTGTATGTTTTAGGGGCTGTCCCTCTTCACATTTTAAAAGTTGCACAAATGGTAGGTATATATTCAGAGAAGAAACCTTATAAAATACCAAAAAAAAAAAAAGAATTTAAAATCCTCATCACCCTTTACCTACTGGAAAAAAATTGCAATTGTTATTATGCTGTGCTGTTATGAAGTCCACATTGAGAGAGCTTGGGGACCCTTAAACTTTTCATGTATCTCCTTCCTGACTTTGGGGTACACATAGGCATGCCCACGTTTTTCCTCTTACAAGCATGAACTCTATTAAATATACAGTATTTTATCTTGCATTTGCACTGAATATTTCATAGCCTAGTATTTCCAGGTCTAGAACAGGAACCTCAGCCCCATTTTTTGATGGCCTCACAGTGTCCCATTAAGTGGACAAACTGCAATGTCTATAATAATCCTTTATTGTTAACAGATTCAATCTATAGGTAGTTGTAGCAAGCTAAGTGAACAGTGCAACTTAAAGGCAGGCAGACCATAAAGCAGCCCTGTCTCTTACTTTTGTTCATATGTTGGTCATTTTTCAGAAAAGAAAGAAACTTTTAAGTCAGAATTTATGGGGCAAAGGGCTGGAGAGCTGGCTCAGTGGTTAACAGCACTGACTGCTCTTACAGAGGATCCAGGTTCGGTTCCCAGCACCAACATGGTGACTAGCAACCATCTCTAACTTCAGTTCCAGGGGAGTCAATTCCCTCTCCTGGCCTCTGTAGGCATTGCACAACACAGGTGTATTTACATACATGCAGGCAATATACTCATACACATAAAATAAATAAAATATTTTTGAAAAATGTCTGGGGCAGAACTTACTCATACTCAAGTTCAGCGATGACAAATCAGGTCAGTCAAGTGCTTTTGGTGGCTTTGCTTCTCTAGAGAAAAGGGCGCTTAGTGTTTCCCAAACACAGCATGAATCACTCAAATTCCTCACGACAGTGACACTGGCTGCTGGGGTCAATAGAAGCTTTTGAAACCTTGAGGGCAGCATCAGTATTGAACTGGGAGCAAGGGTGGACTCAAGAGTGATAATACACCCATTCCATCCCAGCATTGATGCAGATGTTAATGACGTTAGCAACAGCTTGGATTGATTAATATACTATATCGCTTCAAGTGGAACGCCACTATGCTGCTGCCTCCTGGCCCATTCCATCCAAGGCTGAGCATCTCCCCTAATGGCCTCTGTGTCAACAAGGGCGTGAGGTTCGACGACAAAACAAATGTTAGTGTATTGATGGGAACAACTTCTCCAGGGTATCCCCACATCAGCTCCTGGCTTGGTGCTCTCAAACTCACTGGCCGCAGGCATTACAATGAGCAATGATGCTGTGGTCAGGTCCCCTGGTCTGACTTGCTGTCATCAAAGCTGGATGAAGAAATGTCACTGTCAGTGAGCCCTGTCATTCTGACTCCATTACCAGCAGTTACTACAGAAGCCCCAATTTTACAATTATTGCACAGAGGTCTTCCCAAACATCATTCCAAACCTATAACCACATCACATCACAGGTGGTAAACAGCCTTGGAGAGGCAAATAATGTGGCTTTAGTCTAGTAAAGGATATGAGATGGGTATCTTCTCAAAACCTATGTCCCCATATACCTTCTCTCTAAACCCTGGAACTATAGTTGCATGAATTTGTGTGTGTGTGTGTGTGTGTGTGTGTTCACGTGTGTGTGTGCATGCATGTGTTCATGTGTGTGTGTGTGCATGCGTGTGTTCATGTGTGTGCAGCCTGTTTCTCCACCCCAGTGCTGGGATCACTAGCCTGTGTCACCATACCTGACTTTTTAAAAAATGTGGGTTCTGGGGGTTGAACTCAGATCCTCATGCTTCCAGGGAAAGCACTGTCAACAAGCTAACTCTCCAGCCCCAGCATTAACTTTTTACCTCATCTGTTAGCTACAAACTAGAGTCTCCTGCCTTTAATTAAGACATTGCATTGGAGAGGTGCACAGCCACGGGCCATTGTCATGGAACCTGTTTTCAAGGTTGGGAAATAGAGGGGACTTTCTTGGTGACCTAGAATATAAGTCAATAAGAGGGAACAGGATGGTGGTCTGTATCCAAGTGTCCATCACAGTGAAAATCACCTGGGTTGGCTGTTAAGATGCTGATTCCCAGCCACAACCCACCAGCTATGGGATCCACTTCTCCCAGAGTGGGGCCCAAGAATCTGTGTTTCTAAAAGTTTCTCCACACAAGCCTGATCTCTGGGAGACAGAAAAAAGTGGAAACTGTGAAGAAGTCAGAGTTGGGCAAAGGCGGAGTCTTGGGGTGACCCTGGTTCTCCACTTGGTGTAAACCACTTTATTCTTTGAGCCTCGTTTTTCCTGTCTGACCCTGGCAGGGCTGGACATAGTGAAGGTGCTGAGGGGGGAGCAGGGAGGTGAGGGTGTCTTTGATTCCTGAACCCTTTCCATGCTTACTAGAGCCAAGTAGTTTATGCATGAAACTGATGCTTCTGCTCTGCCACTGGGGATGGAGTGTGTGTATGCACATGTATGTGTGGTGTGTACATGTGGCCTTTACATTTCCAATCTCCTGGATAAACTTTTCCAGTCTCCTCTCTTTAAATCTCTAACACCTCCTCCCTCTTCCACCCTCTAAGGTGATGATGCTTCCTGTGTCACTGAGGAAGTAGAAACCCTGGATAAGACCATCCTCAGCCTCCTGTCACCTCTGTCCTTCTTCCTTCCTGTTATTGATGGACTGTGGATGCTCCCTGCACTAAGGCCTCCACATTTGTGTCCAGGTCCCTGCCAGACTACCATTAGATTTTACAAGGGACAAGTGTTGACCCCCAACCACTTTTCCTTCCCTGCTTAATTGCTCATGTCATCAGAACATATTGTAATCCTTCCACTCGACAAATTTCTCTCTTGGTCTCTGATTTCCTCAAAAGATTCCTTAAAAGATTGCCCGAGTTCCCTTCTGCCTTGGCTTCCCTTCTCCCCTCAATTCACTTCCTCGTTTTCCTTTCCATCTCTCCTACACCCCCAGTCTCTTGTAGTATAAGTTAGACTTAAACTTACTATGCAGCCAAGGGTGACCTTGAACTTCTGGTCCTCCTGCTTACATTCCTGAGTTCTGAGATTACAGGTGTGCATCACCTGCTTATGAGTTCAGGACTGATTTCAGGGCTTTGCACATATGCTAGGCAAGCACTCTACCAACTGAGCTACAAGTACTCTAGTAACTGAGTTACAAGCAACTGAGCAACTGAACCCCAAGCACTCTACCACCCAATGCTCATTCTCTCAGGTCTACCTCCTTTGGAGTACGTTTATGATCTTTACATCTTTTTAATTATTTATTTTTATTTCATGTGTATGAGTGTTTGACCTGTGTGCATGTCATGCACCCATGTTAGGCCAAAAGAGGGCATTGGATCTCCTGGAACTGGAGTTATGGATGGGTGTTAGCTACTATGTGGGTACTGGGAACCTAATCCAGGTCCTCGGCAAGAACAGCCAGCACTCATAACTGCTGAGGCATCTCTCCAGCCCCTTTGGTGCATGTTTATTGCTGTCATCAGTGATCTGTGTATTGAAAAATCCTGTGACCAATTCCTCCAAGTAGCATTTGAGGTCATTACAGGTTCTGCTCTCCTTAAAGCCTGAACTCCCTGTCTCTTGGGATCCCATTATTCCTGTTGACTTCTGCTGTTTCTCTACTTGTGTCAGTCACTACTCTCACCTGTTGATGCTCTTTCTCGTTGGTGTTGGTGTTAGAGGGAGCAAGGTTTAGTCTCTTCTGTTTTTATCTGCTCTTGAAACTTGAAATAGCATGGGTATCCTTATGAATCACACACACACACACACATACACATACACACTCCCCAATAGTAGTTCTCTCAGACTCCAAATCTACATGCAAAAATACCTGTTCTAGCTCTCCTGAATATCTATCCACAACACCCAGAAGCAGTAGAAAGCATATGAATTCATAGAATTCTAGAGAGAACCGGTGTAACTTCTCTGTCCTCACCTTGCCTTGTTTCTGGGTCTTACACCACCAGGGGCAGCAAAATAGCTCAGTGATGGAGAACCCAGAACCCAGTCTAAGTAGGATGTCTTATCGTGAGCCAGTTGTGTATACATGCTCTAGCCCTCTGATCATTCATTAGGACTTGCATTAATACTTTATTTTACTAATATATATATATATATATATATATATATATATATTAGAATATATATTTACTAGAATCTATATATTTGGAACTGATGGAATTGCAGGCATGCACCACCATACCTGACTATTGACAGGCTGAATGGTCTTATTCCAGAACAACTCACTCACTCCAGGGGCTGAAAGTTTTCATGAGTAGGTTTGTGATGAAAGCAAGCCCTCCCCTACTTCCACTCATGCATCCTTGACCTTCTGCCTTCTGGGATAATGTAGCAAGAGTACTTTCACCAGATTCGAATTCACACTTGGACTTTCCAGACTGTAGGACTGTGAGCCAAATACATTTCTTTTCATTAAAATGTTGGGCATGGTGGTGCATCCCCCCCACCCAGTGAGCTACTTCCTCCCAACTAGGCCCCACCCTGTAAAGTTTTCACCACCTCTCAAAATAGTACCACTAGCTGGAGACCAAGCATGAGGGGCATTTCATATTCAAAGCCCAAGTATTAACACACACCTGCTTTTGAAGGAATCTTGGTCTTTTTTTATGATGCTATGACAGAATACTTGAGAACACTTGAGATTGGATGGTTTTTTGGGTTATTTATTTATTTAATTTATTTAATTTATTTATTTTGGTCTCCATGTAGCCCCAGCAGGCCTGGAACTTACCACTTACCATGTAGACCAGGCTGGCCTTGATCTCACAGAGATCTACCTGCCTCTGCCTCCTCTCACTGTTCATCATGAGGTAAGTAGACTTGCCACATGCTACCACCACCATGATGCTCTCTGCCTTGCCATGGGTCCATGGACCCATGAACCATGAACTGAAACCAGGAGCCAAATCCTTCCCATTGTCACAGAAATACGTCAGGAATTTTGTCAGAGAAATATGAAACCTGATGAACATGGATCAGGGTTCTAATAACTGAGTCCATACAGCTAAGAGAGTAGTGAGGGTAAGATTTGAATCCCAGGTCTTTACATTCCCCCTCCTCCCTCAGGGACTCCCATGGTGCTGGATGAAGCACAGTGCCTCTTCCAAGCCAGAGAGGAGATAGAAAAAAAAACCTGTGTAAATTTGCAGAGAGATCCAATTTAATTAAGCTAATTTTTTAAGAACTTGTTATGGTGAAGACCATTTAAGTTGGTACAGTTAATTGTTTCCTTTAATTATTAATTTTCCACCATGTTATATAAGCTCATGATATAAAGAACAAATAGCCTTTGTGGGGAAAACAGCACATTTTCATCTTTCTCTCTTTCCTCTCAGGAAAGCAATAGTAACAACCCATATTTGACTCTTCTGCTGACGTTTGGGTATTTGTTTCCGGTTCTCTGAAGAACATGCTTTTAACCTCCTTTGTGTCTAAGTACGCTATGCCTTGTCTGAGGAAGACGGTGATGAGTGTCTTTTGTTCCCACTCCTACCACCTTTCTAAGTCAATCCAGCGATAGAGATGGCTCAGTGGTTAGGAGCACTGGCTGTTCTGGGAGGACCCAAGTTCTGTTCCCAGCACCCATATGGCAGCTCAGAGCATCTGTAACTGCAGCTCCAGGGGATGTGACACCCTCTTCTGGCCTCTTGCGGCTCCTGCATACATGTAGTACACATAAACTCACACAGATACACAAACATACACATAAAAATAATAAATAACATTTAAAAACCCAACAGTCCACTTGTAATTTGGGTTCTTCTAGTGTTTAGCTTTCCTTGTGGCCATGAAAGTGTACTTCACAGCTGTGCATCACAGCACCCTGCTTAGCTTCTGTGGTGGTTAATTTCAATTGTCAATGATCAATAGCTCCTTAGTAAGGGGCAGGGCTCAGAGCTCATCTTTCAGATCTATGGCAGAATTTTCATTGCCTGGATCTTGAAGAATTGATTTTTTTTCTGAATAACAGCACACCCACAGATTACAGGTAGACATGTTTTGTAAGGTACCAATAGACCCATTAAATGGCCCAATAAATGTAGCTCAACCTAGACAAGAAAAATATTTTGGTGGCCCTGGAAAGTAGAGCTGTGAGATCAGCAGGGAAAGAAGACAGTCATGAAGGGGGTATTGTTTTAAATTTTATTTTATACATATAT
>NW_008352479.1:2611852-2620217 GCF_000622305.1 Nannospalax galili | reverse complement strand
ATATGATATATATATAAAATAAGGCCTATTGAGCCTAATTTATGTCTCCAAATGTCCTTCAGTGTGGGTCCATCCACTGAAACCTGGTTAACCGACCAAGAGACCCATGCCTGAAAGAGACAGTCTGTGCCCCTCCCAGCACCCATCTGTTCCCACAATTTCCTTAGGTGAGGTTGGAACTTCTTATCAACTTCCTCATGTCTATGTTTGGATTTTGTCTGGTTTGAGCTTGCATGGGACTTGTGCATGCTGCCACCATTGCTGTGAGTTCATATGAGTAACTGTCCAGCTGTCTGGAATACTCTGTTTCCTTGTGGTCACCTACCACCTCTGGCTCTTACAATCTTTCTACCCTCTCTTCCACAATGATCCTTGAGCCTTAGGGGCAGAAGTTTAATACAGGTGTCCTTTTCAGGTATAAATTCTCTGAGATCTCTTGCTCTGTGTACATTGGCCAGTTGTGGGTTTCTGTGTTAATTACCATCTGGTGAAAAGTGAGAGATAATGCCCTTGTTTTATGGAACACACCCTCCATAAGCTTTTTCAGAAAAACTCCGTAGGATCCTTGATTTGGTTGTTGTTGGTGGTGGTGGTGGTGGTGTTTTGAGACAGGGTCTCCCTGTAGCCCCAACTGGCCTGAAACTCGCTATGTAGACCAGGTTGGCCTATATATCACAGAGATCTACCTGCCTCTGCCTCCTGAGTACTAGGACTAAAGATGTGTGCCATCACACCTGGTCTCGACTTTTTTTTGAGAGTTTGGTAACTGAAGTGCATTTCAGCCTGATATTTGCTTGATACTTTGAGTGTAGAATTTCAAATCAAAAGTAATTTTCCTTGGAGCCAGGAGTGGTGGTGCACGCCTCTGATCCAGGCTGTGTTCTTTATATTGTGAGCTTACATAACTTGATGGAAAAATGAACGATTAAAAGAAACAAACTCCACTAACGTAAATGCTTTTTTTCTGCCAAAGTACTTCACAAAGTAACCCAATTACATTGAATCTCTCTTAGGATTTGTGTGTCCATTTTGTCATTTTTCAGGTAAATAAACCTTCCTTCCTATCAAAGAAAAGGCACTGTTCTTCACTTGTAAGAGTGAGACAGTGGGCCCACCAGTTCAAAGCCAGCCTGCAAGACAGTGAGTTGGAGGCCAGTCTAGACTTAGGTAATGAGACAAAAAACTCCACAAAACAAACAACACCTAAGTTAGAGGGGTACGGCTCACTGGTAGAGCACTTGGTTGGCATGTACAAAGCCCCGGGTTCAATCTCCAATACCACAAAATAAGCAAGCAATAATAAGTTTTTTTGTGTGCGTCCTAAGTTGTGTCTAAGGTCAGAGATGCCTGGCTTGAACGCCTCTGCTAACAGAACAGTTGCCTGCTGTAGTGGTGAAGGACAGGAATCTGACTGTATAGAGTAGCTAAGCGGGTTGAGCTCTAGATTTTGAGCCTCTTAGCTGTCTGTTTTCCTCCTCTATCAGCTGTAAGTGCTGCCGGTCATCCCTGAGCCCCTGAGAGATCCAAGGGGCAGCCCAGGCTGGTTACCACTAACCAAGAGGCAGCTTTCTGGCATCATTAAATCAGTTGACAGATATCTGTCACTTTCCCAAATCCAACATGTATCACTCCATCTTGTCCTTAAACATTTGTGTATAAAAAGATTCCTTTAAGCTGAAATAGAGACACTTAGGGGAGACACTTTAAAGCAGGGACCCCAGGGTTCAGTGGACCTGGGTTCCTGTTCCAGCATCATGACTTATTAGCTGTGAGAATCTTACAAAGTTGGTCACTGTAAGTATCCTGATGTACACAAACTGGGAACTTATTAGGAAAAATTAGAAATTAATATAGTGACTGGAATTATGTAAGGATTAAATGTACCATGTATGGTATAACAGTCAATAACTGATAGATTGCAGGGGCTAGAGAGGTGGCTCAGAGGTTAAGAGCGTGTACTTCTCTTGCAGAGGATCCGGGTTCAGTTCCTAACACCTGTGCTGGGAAGCTTACAACCACTTGTAACTCCAGCTCCAGAGGATCCAACACCTTCTTCTGGTGTTTGCAGGCATTACACTCATATGTGCTCATATCTATACACAGACACACACAAATACACATAATCAAAAAATAAAATAAATCTTTTTTTAAAAAAAAGATAAATAGTGTACCTCAATAATATGAACAATGATATTCTTTTTAAAGACATTTTTAAAATTGAATTTTTGTGATTTTCATAAAATTTGGTGGTATGTAGATCACCTCCCCTGTCCACACCCCCCCCTTATTTCCCTCTGCCCCATTTAATTACTCTATTATTTAGATAATAAGGCCTATAGAGTCTAAATTGTTCGCCCAAATGTCCTTCTGTCTGGGTCCATCCACCAGAGTCTGCTTAACCTACCAAGAGACCCATTCTTGAAGCAGACTATCTCTCCCTCTCCCAGCAGCCATTGGTTGTCAAAAGTTCGTTAGGTTGGGTTAGAGTTTCTTACCCACTTCCCCATGTCTGTGCTGGGATTTTTTCTGGTTTGAGCTTGCATGGGACTTGTGCATGCTGCCACCATTGCTGTGAGTTCATATGAGTAACTGACCAGCTGTCTGGAAAATGCTGTCTCTTTGTGGTCATCACCACCTCAGGCACTTGTGATCTTTCCACCTCCTTTTTTTCAATGATTCCTGAGCCTTGGGAGGCAGAAGTTTGAAACAGGTGTCCTATTCAGGGATACACACTCTGCAGCCTCTTGTTCTCTGTACATTGGCCAGTTGTGGGTTTCTGTGATAATCACCATCTGTTGTATAAGACAATTTCTCTGGTGAGAATGTAGAATGCATTAATCTATGGGCATAATAATACATCATTAGGAGTCAGTTTAATATGGTAATAGAAAACTACTATGAACAATGATACTCTTAATAATTGAATAAAAGCATAGCATGTAATCTTGAGCAGAATAAAAGTGTGGTAAATAATGATTTGTAGAAAGCTGTCTCTACCATGAAACAAGACAGTCTGTCTTTGTAATAGCCTGTGTACATGTGCACGCGTGTGCACGTGTGCACACACACACAGTTTCAGGCTGTCTGGGCTAATATATATTAATAGTAGATTTGGTTATTATAGAATCTCTTTCTAAAACTGTTGAACAAGGGAAGAGAGAAAAGGATCAGATGTCAGAAAATTGCACAGCCTGATCTACCAAAGCCAATAGTAATATTAATCCAGCCAAAATCTTCAGCTATGCAACACTGGACACCATTCCTGCACCCTTTGCATGACTCATGTGTACGTGAGTCATATGCATGATTCAGATGGAGTTGTGCCTGTATGATTTCATCTTCATTTTTAATGCAGATCTGTATTGCTATCCCTTTTCATGTCTAGAATATAATGGGCCTATCTGTTTTGCTGCATTTAACACTTGAAAAGTTTTAA
Organism: Nannospalax galili; assembly: GCF_000622305.1. Lineage (NCBI taxonomy): Eukaryota > Metazoa > Chordata > Mammalia > Rodentia > Spalacidae > Nannospalax > Nannospalax galili. The sequence continues at coordinate 2,616,781 of NW_008352479.1, read as the reverse complement.
AGTGCTTATTAGAAAACAATATGATCCAGAGACACATTTTTTTTTGCTCACAGAAAGCTCCAGTTTTCAGCTTTATGTGCCTCAGTAGAAGATGCAAAAGTCAGAACATGATCTATGGGGGTTCCAGAGAAAGTCGGGGATGAGGACTGAGCCCCCAGGAAGTCTCTCAATGTTAATAACAGTTTCCATGTCTATTTCCTGGATAAGGGCAACTACCAGCCACCTGCAAGCTGACAAATAAGCTCCAGGAGCTTGTAACCCAATGCGTTGTGATCACCAGAGCAAGCCCATGGACTGACAAACAGGTTTCTGGCACCCTGTAACCGAAATAGGTTCCTGGAACCCTGTAACTGCAAAAACATGTTTTACAGTAGATGTTTTCCTCGATAACTTTCACCAGGCACAGACCCCACGCCCTCCCTGAACAGCCCCAAACAGCAGAAAAATATTTTTTTCTGCATTCTTTTCCCTTTAAAAGCTACCCCTCTGCAGCCATTAGGCTGCTGGTTTCACTCACTCCTGAGCTAAGTCCCAGCCCCACTAAACCAAATAAACTCTCACTTTGCCAGAGTCCTCTCTGTTTCTGTTTCCTGGTGATTCTGACCCCGGCCACCTTTTTTTAAAATCTAACAGCTGCCATTTGATTGTTGGCTTTCGTTCTCTCCCAGAGTCATTGGCTTTCAACACAGCCATCAAAGAAGAAAGCCTGGCTTGCCCCTTCTCACTATTTCTAAATCACACTGAAATATTACGCTGGTTTAGTTAATCTTTTTGAAGGAAGAGCTTTCCTTACATGAATTGATAACAGATTAAAATACTGAAATCTGGTAGAGACAAATTCAAGATTCTCCAAACTCTCAGAGTGGGCATGTATAAAATTAAAGGGGCCAAAGGATACTATACAAACCAGAAGGTGTCCAACATTGCTCACGTCAATGAGCTCTTACTGTAATTATTCCCCATAACAAATTGCCACAGCCTTCTGTGTTGATACACAACACTAGGCATTTACTTTTGTCTCCCACATCTGTAGGTCACCTGGTCTAAGCTGGGCTCAGCAAGACTTAGATACAGCTCCCAGCAGGGTTCAGGGCTGCTCTGGTGAATGGAAGCTTTTCCTATGGCAAAGCAGGAAGGCGAGCCCATCACACATGCACATTTAAGCCTCTGTTCATGCCATATCTGCTGACATCCCTTTGACCAATGCCAGTAACATGGCAAGATACAAAGATGAGGGGCAGAGAGGTCCATCAGACTGTGAGGTCCTGGTCTCAGGATGCTGTAACGAATTACAACTGATAGAGAGACTTGAACAATGAACATTATTTTTCACAGTTCTGGAAACTGATACTAGGAAATCGGACTCTCGTGAAAGCTTTTGGCTTGCAGATAATGCTTTTCTGGTATCATGGTAGAGGATGTGAGCTTATACACACTGAGAGAGAGAGACAGAGAGACAGAGAGATACAGAGAGACAAAGAGAGAGACAGAGGAGAAAGGAATATCTTGTCCTCTTTTTTTAATTTTATTTTTTACAGAGACTAATCCCATCAAAACTTCTGGCCTTCACAGCCTAAGTGAAGCCTAATCATCTCCTAAAGACCCTACTTCCAATAGTATCACACTGGGCATTGGAATTTCAAGGCATGAATTTGGGGAGAACATAAAGATTCAATCGATAACTTGACCTGAGGAGCCAACCTGACAGTTTCTTGAAGTTAGGATTTTGCAAGAAACACAGAGGCGGGAGGGCAGAAGCTGAATCTCTTCGATGACAGAGTTTAGCAAGAAGGAGTCCTAGCTTTCTTCTGGAATCTACCAAACACCATGATACTGCCAATAAACCAAGAAGCAAAGGGCAGCTTTTCCCACATACTGCTACTGCCAATCAAGTTGAGACAGGGTCTTGCTATGTAGCCCAAGCTGGCCTTAAACTCAAGACAGTCTTCCTGCTTCAACCTCCTGAGTGCTGGCATTATAGTATTGTGCTACCACACCCCCCCTGATAATCATTAACCATCACAAAGAGCTGGAGGATGGGGAGGAAAGCTGTGAAATGCTGTCTTATGGACGTGATGGGGCTGTTGCACTCTTGAACTCCCTGCAGTGATGGTTACCTGCACAAGGCCTGCACAAGATCAGCCAGTATTCCAGCTGATTAGACTCAGTGGATTACAAAAGAAATTTTTGTAAAAAGAGAGAGGACATAAAGGCAGGAAGGGGACATGGTGAGGGGGAGTTGGAAGTGGTTATGATCAAGATTCATTGTTTATATGTATGAAATTGTCAAAAAATAAAAGACAAAAACCATTGGCCACCATGGGATGCCAGCATCTTGTTAGGTGGCCATCCCTCTATTTGTGTTGTCTTCAACTTCTTGTATCAAGACCTTATAGTTTTCAGTATATAGAACTTTCATCAACTTGGTTAAATTTACTCTTAAGCATTCTACTTTATTTTTTGCATCTTATTGTAAATGGGATTCCTCCCCACACCATGGCTTATTTTCAGATAGCTCATCCTCATTTAGAGGGAAAGCATCATCTTTTCATCTTCAGGTATGATTTAGCTGTAGGTCTGTCATACCAAGCCTTTATTGAGGTGAAGGACATCCTTTCTGTATGTATTGCTTGAGAGATTTTAGCATGAACTTGTGTTGAATTTCATTAAATACATTTTCTGTATTGGTTAAGATGATCGTGCGGTTTAGTTCTTTGTTTTATTAACATGGTATATTGCATTTATTGATTTACATATGTTGGACTGTTGGTGTCTCCCTGGATAAATATCACTTGTTCGTGGTGAATAATCTTTTTCCTTTACTGTGATGTTGAATTTGGTTTCCTAGTACTTAGTTGGAGATTTTTGCATCTATGTTTATCAGGGATATCATTGTGTAATTTATTTTCTTATAGCATCCTTGACTGGTTTTGATATCAGAGCAATGTCCCCAATACCAAATACTTCCAGATTCATTTTTGAATGCATTTTTGACAGGTTCTGGAAATAAAAAATTTAGTATTTGCCCTTTTTGAAATACTTGGTAGAATTCGGCAATGCATGTATAAGGTGCTGGGCTTTCTTTGATAGGAAATTGTTTTTTTCCTATAAAGTCTTCTGGCTTTTTCTTGATTCTATCAGATTTTCTATTTCTTTCTGATCCAGCCTTGACTGGTTCCAGGTTTTTAGGAACTCATCCATTTCTTCTAGGTTTTCCAATTTGTTGACTTGATGTGTCTCCAGGTGTGATTTGGGGAGCCAGCTGTGACATCTGTCTGTACTAAATGAAAAAAAAAAAACCTGTAGCTTTGGATCAGGTTGTTGTTTGTGTGTGTTAAGTATTTAACGCAGTGAGCATCTACTGCATGTGGCAGAAGCTGTCACTCCAACCAGAGTAGAAACGGCTACCAGGCATAGGCTTCATGCAAGGTAGCCTGCCTTAACACACAGGACCAGCTGAGTTGGGGTAGTATGGGAAGAAAGGAAGAGACCTTGACCTTAAGCATGGGGTTCTGGCAGGCTTCTTACACATAGAAGCTAAATATCCCTTTAAATGACTCCTTGTCCTAGGAGCCAGATCACAGGGCCAGGGGTGACACATGGAGGGAGACCAGCAAAATGTCAGAGTATTTCGGAACTGGAGGTCACCTATAAGACTCAGTAAAGCATCTCAAGAAGGAGACAAGCTCCCAGCACATGGACTGGCCACCTAAAAGCAAAGTGAGAGGGCCTGGGAAATGGCTCTGTGGGTAACAGTGCTTGCTGCTAGCACGAGGACCTGAGTTCAGATCCCTAGCACCCACACAAAAAGCCTGTAACATGGGTTTGGAGAGATAGCTCAGAGGTTAAGAGCACTGACTGCTCTTGCAGAGGACCCAGGTTTGATTCCCAGCACCCCATGGCAGCTACGAACCATCCTTAATTCCAGTTCCAGGAGAAGCCAAAGCCCTCTTCTGACCTCTGTGGCATTGCACGGCACCGGTGCACTCACATACATGCAGGCAATACACATAAAATAAAAATAATAAAATTTTTTTAAAAATTTAAAAAAGCCTGTAACGTGCCCAGACCTGTAACCCCAGCACTGTGGAGCTGGAGACAGGAGAAGCTCTGGAGTTTTCTGACTGCCAGCCTCGCTCCAGGTTCAGTGAGAGACCCTGTCTCAAAGGAATAACTTACTGATAAAGCAGGACATCTGACACCCTCCTCTAGCCACACACACACACACACACACACACACACACACACCAAAAAGAAAAAAAAAGCTGGGCTGGAGAGATGGCTCAATGGTTAAGAGCCAATGTTGCTTTTGCAGAGGACCCAGGTTTGGTTCCCAGGACCCATATCTGGTGGCTCACAACCGCCTTTAGCTCCACTTCCAGGGGATCTGATGCCCTCTTCTAGCCTCCACAGGTACTCATATACATACATACAAATAAAAGTAAAATGAACCTTTAAAAATAATTCTGCTAAATAGACATAGTAGTAAACTGATTCCTAATGACTGTTGTACCCATAGATTAGTGCATCTCTCAACTCTCACCAAAGAAGATTCTTCTTGCAGCAGATGGTGATTAACACAGAGACCCACAACTGGTCAACATGCAGAGAATAAGAGACTGCAGAGTGTTTAGTCCTAAATGAGACACCTATATCACTCTCTCTGATAGGTAGAGAGTTGGGCGGGAGCGAGCGGGCGGTGCGGATGGAGAGCACGAGCGGATGGATGAGGCACCGAGGCTCAGATGGAATTCTCAGCGGGACACAGATTTATTTCGCACGGGGCACCTTTCCCTCGGGGAAGGGAAAGATGTCAGCTCACCGGTTGTGAGCTGGGACTTTACATATGGGGGCTTTAGGGTGTGGAAGGGGGGATGTTTAGGGGAGAAATCAGGGAGGGGGAAGCAGGTAGGATTAGGGTGTGGAAGT
>NW_008352479.1:2602106-2611720 GCF_000622305.1 Nannospalax galili | reverse complement strand
CTTATCTTTGGAGGTCAGAGGAAAGGCAGGCTGCTTCTCAGAAGAGTTTGTAGGTCCCTGTTGGGGAGGGGGGGAGCTGCTATTTGGAACCCTAACACTCTCCTCTCAAGGTTTAGGGCCATTGTGGAAGAGGGGGCCAAAAGATTATAAGAACCAGAGGTGGTAGACAAACACAAGGAAACTGTGTTGTCCAAACACCATAGGATGATTGCATCCGTGAACTCACAGCACTTATGACAGCATGCACAAGACCTGTGCAAGCCCAAGCCACACTGTAGAACCCTGAGACCCTCTTCATTCACCCGCTACCCCTCAATCCCTCCAGACCCCCACTAATTCCTCTTTTAGCTTCTGTAGAATGCTTGGCTGCTGCTGTAGACATGCCTAGACATGCCCTGGCATGCCCTGACCCCCGCCTGCTATTCCCCACCCCTCTTCCGGGAAACTATAGACTAAGCAAGCCCGGCATGAAAACTGCCCTATAAGGTAAAAATGGAGACTCCTGGCCCCACAGGTAACAGTCAGCACATTCCACAGCCCTGAGAATAGCACCTACCAATAAGAAACTTCCAGGGCTGCATCTTATACATCCAATCGGTTTAAAATTATGTTGACGTGCGCGGGCTCTTTGAACCAACCAAAATCTATCTTCAGTATTCCCCCCCCTTTGTCTAAAACCTATAAAAGGCTCCACTCTCCCTTACTCTAGGCTCTCAGCACAGATCTGTTGAGTTGGTGAGGTCTGAGAGCCTGAGCTTAAGCCCAAATAAACCATAAACTTTTGCTTTTGCATTTTGGTGTGTTGCATTTTGGTGTGTTTGGGATCCAGTGGATGAGGTACAACAAGACCAAAATTCAGCATGGGTGGGAGAGGTAGGCAAGAAGTCCCAGCCCTGTCTGAGGATCTATTGGCAATTGATAGCTGCTGGGAGAGGGAGACTCAGTTTTCCTTATTGATGTGACTCCTGGTAAACTGACAAGACTCCAAGCATCCCAAGAGCATTTGGGGACACAAATTAGACCTGGTAAGCCTTTAAAAAATAATGCCAGGGATGGTGGCACATGTCTTTAATCCCAGCATTGGGGAGATAGAGGCAGGCAGATCTTTGTGAGATTGAGGATAGTCTACATGGTGAGTTGCAGGTCAACTGGGGCTACAGAAAAATCCTGCTTCAAAGTAAAAAAAACCCAAATAAGTAAAGAAATGAAGTAGAAAAAGAAAGATAATAATGGAGGACATGAAGTCGGGGAGTGGTAGCATGAGGAATAATGGGGGAGGGGTTCTGAATATGATCAAAATATATTTTATGACATTCTCAAAGAATCAATAAAATATTTTAATTCAATTAAAATAAATCATTTAAAAATCAATTAAAATAATAGATTATTAGTTTAAAATTTTTATTGAGCTTTTATATATTTCATGCAACAGTTCTTAATCAAATTTAGACCCCCTCCCCCATCCATGCCCCCCTCCACTGGACCTCATGTATTCCCCAATACATGTTAAGTCCTACCCAGTCAAACGTTTGTACCCAGATGTCCTTCAGTGTAAATTCATCCACCAGAGTATAGTCAGCCCATCTAGAGATCGTAAATCAGGCCCACTCTCCCTCACCCATTAGTAATCAGTTGCCAACAGTTCCCAGACTAGGGCTGGCCTGCTGCCCATTTCCCTTGCTCCACCCTGGGCCCTTGTCTGATTGAGTTAGCATGGGCTCTGTGCTCAGTGCCGCCACTGCTGCAGGTTCACATGTGCAAACTTCCAGTAAATTACTTTTTTAATTCAATTTAAAAAGAATAATAACAATAAATAAGCAAGATCGATGGCTCCAGAGGAACAGCACCCACAGCTGTCGACTGGCCTCCTCCACATGCATGTGCAGTCATACCTGTGTACATTCATGTACCTGCACACCCATGAACATACACACCCCCACATGAACACACATACTCATACATGAAGAAAAGCTAGTAGAGGTTTTATTATTATTATTACTGTTATTAATTTTTTGGCCTTTTTGAGACAGGGTCTCCCTGTAGCCCCAGCTGGCCTGGAACTCACTATGTAGACCAGGCTGGCCTCGAACTCACAGAGATCCGCCTGCCTCTGCCTCCCGAGTGCTGGGATTACAGGCGTGCGTTACCATGCCCAGCTGAGGTTTTATTTTTTTATTTTATGTGTATGAGTGTATTGCCAGAACATGTGTAAGTGCATCCGTGTCCTGCAGTGCCCTTGGAGGTCAGAAGAGGGCATCGGATCCCCTGGAACTGAGATACAGACAGTTGTTACTTGCCATGTGGGTGCTGGGAATCACCCAGGTCCTCTGCAAGAGCAGTCAGTGCTCATAACCGCTAAGCCATCTCTCCAGCCCAGTAGAGGTTTTTTTGGTTGTTTTTTAATGCAGCAAATGCACAGCTCTATAGACACACAGTAAGTGCTAATGGAGAGGATAAACACCAAGCTACCACCCCAGTAGGTCCTCAGCAACCCCAGTCCCATCCTCTCTCTGCCTCCTGGATAAGTGCTCAGAAGCCAGTCTAGTCAGTAGAGACCCTGGGATACTGTCCTACCATCTCCAGGACCCTGCAGCCCCTCATTAATTTCATTGGCATACCTAACAGCCCTTCACCCATCTCGCATGTCTAACAGCCCCTCATCCATCTCATTTGCATACCTAACAGCCCCTCAACCATCTCATTTGCATACCTAACACAATTGCTAGGCTCTGATACACAAATAAGCCTGGCTCAAAGTTCTGAGGATTTATTTTATTCCACAAAACTAGAGATTGGGGGTAATTTTTTATAAATCCTTACTGTCACTGAACAATTTAATACGCTATTGTCTAGGCAACAGAATTCTCCTCAGTTAGATTTTGAAACTAATATGGCAAAGAACTTCCCCCTTCCTCTCCAATAATGTCAGGTAAGGCCATAAGTCCTGATCCCGAACAGATCTTGCTCATGGCTCATGGGAACAGCAAGCCAGATTCTCTTTTGCAGCAGTTCAACGTCCTCCCTTCTGCTCTGGACTGGAGAGTGTGTGTGTGTGTGTGTGTGTGTGTGCGTGTGCGTGTGCGTGTGTGTGTGTGTGTACGGGCACATATGCAAGCCAGAGGTTAGCATCCGGTGTCCTTCTCAAGCACTCTCCATCTTATTTTTGGGAGAGTCTCTTGCTGACCTGGAGACCAAGCCTCCTGTCAGGTTTGCGCTGCTGAACAAGCTTTAGGGCTTTGCATGTTTCCGTCCCCTGCACACACACACACGCACACACACACACACACACACACACACTGCCTAGTGCTGGGGCTACAGATGTGCACCTGTGCTCCTAGCTTTCACTTGGGAGTTGAGATCCAAACACCAGGTCCTCATGTTTGTGCAATGGGCACTTAAACCAAGCCATCTCTCCAGCCCTATGGAGACATCTTGAAACAGGGTGCAAAGACCCCACAGCCAGAGTGGCGTGCAGTCAGTCCCAGTATGGGTCTTACAGAGGGGCCCCAGCAGAGGACGTTGACTCTGCACTTGACCTCAGGCTCATTAGCTCATTAGGTCCTTTGAAAAATCCCACCAGGAAAGCACCAGCATTTATCTCCCAACTGGGTTTGGCCCCTAGCCATGCAAGCACAGAAATCCAATCTTTGAAGTTCCAGAAGTTATTAGATGCTTGACTAAATATAACCAGTGAGGGAGCTAAGGGCAAAGCAGAAAATGAAATTGACTAATTTCAAGTATCCTGGAGGTTCACACCAGCCAGACCAGCTCATCTTCTCCCTGGAGGCGCTGCTCCCTGGGAAAGCAAGACTTCCCACAATGATTGGGTAAACAGGAGCCTGCAATGCTGGGCCCCAACTGTTCAGCGTGGAGTATGATGACTCCAGGCTTCCCAAGGCAAGTGGGTGGAGGCCTATGCAGCCTCTGATGCTACCTCTTCAAGCTTCTCTGTGGATGGCTCTTCCTCGAGTGACCTCTTCCCCTCCCCCACTCCTGGTAAAGGATTCATTTCATGCCAGCCCTCAGGCCTCCGGATGTCTTTGAATTCTATCATGAGCAAGTTTTAGGGCTTAACTATCAGGATATTCTGAATTCCTTCCTTTCCATACTATTGGGAGACCTGTTTAGTCACCTTCATGTGGGTAGAAACTTGATTTTGACTGTACTTGAGGGTGGGGAAGAGGAAGGAGTACGGTTGGCTCAGGATGTGACAGCTGGATCATGGTGCTGTAAGGACAATAGCCACTCAACCTCAGGGCCATGAGCTCATTAAATCCTTGCAGCAATCCCATCAAGAAAGCCCTAGCTGTGCTAGCCTGTCTCCTGATTGACTGCATGGAGAATTTGATCAGTTTGTTTTAGTTAATTATTTAGTTTAATTAGCCAGTTTTCACTCTGTCTTTATAACAGGCCTAAAGAAAAGCAGCACTCACGGCTGCACAAGGTGCTGAGAATAAGTGATGACTGAATGCTCAGCCCTAGGTAAGACACTTAAACTATCCTTTCTAAAGCTCAGGGAACATTCTGGAAGAGGGGCTGAAAAGAATGTAAGTGCCAGAAGACAGGGAGGGCCATGAAATGCCATCTTCTGGGTGTGACACAGCCACTTCAGTCACGAACTCACAGCAGCTGTGGATGCCCACACTGAGTCTGCACAAGAATGGGTCTGTCAACAGACAGACAGGAATGGAGGCGAAGTCAAGGCCCGCCCCTCATTGCAAAACCATTGGCTGCTGATAGATTCAGGGAGACAGGGAGTCATCACCTTCAGTTGCGTACCCACCAGGCTGCAATGGACAATCCCAATCCAATGGTCATACAGATGGCACTAGTTAAACTAAATGGGTCACAAATGAAACCAGAAATCAGGGCTGGAGAGATTGCTCAGCAGTTACAAGCACTGGATGCTCTGCAGAGGACCTAGGTTCAATTGCCAGCACCTGCATGATGGCTAACAACCATCCATAATTCCAGTTGCAGGGAATCCAATGCCCTCTTCTGATCTCTTTGGGCACTGCACAACACAGATGCACTTACGTACATTCAGGCAATACACTCATACACATAAAATAATAAATAAAATATTTTTTTTTAAAAACCAAATGAAACCAGAATTCATGAATCTGGGAAAGGGACAGGTGTGTGTGTGTGTGTGTGTGTGTGTTGTGTGTGTGTGTGTGTGTATGTGCACGAGCAATGAAAGTGTTGTGAGAGAGATAGAAGAGAGTGGGGGCGCGAGAACAATCAGGATGTCTTACATACATGTAAGAAGCTTTTAAAGAACTAACAGTAAAAACGTGTACATAAAAAATAACATTCAGTGGCTTTACTTGCACTTCTGCTGTTGGAGACTGTTGATAAAGGGGTAGAAAGAAATGTGATGTATTTCCATGAGTACATTCTTCAGTCACGGTCTCCTACTGCTAAGGAGCACATGTGTCTAAGACCCTTCATAGTCAAAGACACAATCTCATGAATACGTTCTCATGTCCCCACCGCCCTGCCTGCCTCCCCAGTCCCTGCTGCTCCTTATCCCTGACCCTCAGCTTCCACCTTCTCATCTTCCAATCTCTAGCCACAACAGCTGAAGCAGAAAAACAGTTGCATATTCTGCAAAATCCTGCTGTGGAGACCCCACGAAAACTGGCCAGCAAACCCGAGTCATCACATGATTTGATGAGTCAACTGTTTGACAGATAGGCTCTTGGAGTTTAGGGCAAAGCAGCTATTTGCTGTGGTTTTTGACTGTTTTTGTCACAGATTTAAGATGAGGAAGTTGCCTAAGGTCACAATAACAAGTCCTAAATGTGTCCTGTTTTCTTTTGCTTTGTTTAAGACAGAGTCTTGTTCTTAGCCTAGACTGATGTGGAACTCACTATGTTGCCTAGGTTAGGCTCAAACTCAGTTATCCTCCTGTTTTGGCCTCCCAAATGCTGGGATTACAGGTGTGCATGACCTGGTTTAGATGCAGATTTTAAAAGTTTTTGTTGTTGTTTTGTTTTGAGACAGGGTCTTCCTGTAACCCCAGCTGACATGGAACTTGACAGACTGGCACTGGGATTAAAGGCATGTACTAACATATCTGGCTCAGATTTAAAGATTAAAAAATGTGAGTTTATATGTATCATGTGTTCACTGGTTCCCATGGAGACCAGAAGAGGGCATCAGCTCCCCTGGAACTGGAGTTACAAGTGGTTGTGAGCCACCATGTGGGTGCTGGGAACTCAACCCAAGTCCTCTGCAAGAACAGTAAGTACTATTAATCTTGAGCTCTTTCTCCAGCCCTATATGCAGGATTTTTTTAAAATTTCTGAAATGAAATCAAGGTGCTTTTACCATTCAGCAGGATAGGGGGACAGAAAACAAGACAGGACCAAACAAGGATGGCTCCCAATACAGCTAACTGCACGGGAGGCTGATTCTCACACATCCAAACCTCATATATTCAGAGGTCAGGAAGGAGAGAAAACAGTCAAAGAGCATAGGAATTAGAAAAGTCGTATTCTTCTAAGAAAAATCATAGTGCAAAGTGTGATGCTCCCCAGCCTTTGTCTTGGTGCAAGTGTCTAGGATTAGCAAGGACAGGTGGGAAGTGTGGTGAGCTTCAGGGTAGCTGTTACCAGCATCTTCAAGTATGTTCATCTGTGCATTTTCAAAAGCAGCTGAATTATAACTTCAAATTCCTTTTTTTAAATCTTTTTTTTTTTGAGACAGGTCTCATTTATTCCATGGCCTATAACTTGAACCATCATGTCCAGTTTACGCAGTGCTTGGGAGTGAACCCAAGACCTTCTGCATGCTAGCCAGGCACTCTACCAACTGAGCCACATCCCTAGACTTTAAGTTATCTTCAAACACGAGGGAGGACAGTCGCTCTGCATCCTGGCTCTGGCCTACAGCTTTGTATCTTAGCAGTTGTTTGGCTGGGAACCATCACCAAATCCCATGCTAAGTCAAGAGACTGGGTTCCACTAGGTACTAGGGGTGGGGATTGAAAAATCTGACTAGGATGAAGAGTCAGTGCATGATCTCAATGCTTGTAAGAATAACGGTTGGGGCTAGAGAGGCGGTTTAGCAGTTAAGAGCACTGGTTGCTCTTGCAAAGGACCAGGGTTCTGTTCTCAGCACCCATGTGGCAGTTAATAACCATCTATAACTCCAGTTCTAGGGGATCCAAAGTCCTCTTCTGGCTTCTGAAGGCATCGCATGCATATGGTGCACTTACAAATACACGCAGGCAAAACACTCATACACATAAAACAAACATCCATTCATTCATTTAAGAATAATGTTTTACAGCTGAATGGAAATCAACTTCAAATCTATCACCAGCACATGGAGTGTAGTATCCACTGGGCAGGATTTAGAACATGGAAAAATGGGTTCCTGAGTTCCATCTCTGTCTCTTTTTTTAAAAAAAAATAATATTCCTGGGCTGAAGAGATGGCTCAGCGGTTAAGAGCACTGGCTGTTTTTGCAGAAGACCAGATTTAATTCCCAGCAACCTCATAATGGGTAACAATCCCATCATGATAGTGGTGCATGAATTGTGTGACATGGGTGCACCTATCAACATGCAAGCAATATGCTCAAACACATAAAATAATAAAATATTAAAACAATATTCCTTTATTTTTGTCTATTTCATACATATATACAATGTGCTGTAATTATTTATTCACCTCATCACCCTGTCTTGTCCCCCTCCCTCTCTCTCTGAACTCCTCTTCACCCTCTACTTTCGTATTTTTCCTTGACTCACGGAGCTAGTTAGGGTTGCTTGTGGGAACACGGATAGGGGTTAGTTGCTGGAGCATGAGCAACTTACCAGTGGTTACATCACTGAAGAAAATGACTGCAGCAACGGAACAGTCATTATTTGCTAACAGTGCCTCACCTCCGAGCGGGGCCTCATGGGCCCCTCCCCCACCCATGATAGAATGCCGAAGGCCCAGTCTCATGCAGGCCTTGTGCAGATATCCATAGCTGCTGTGTGTTCATGATTCCGGAAGCCCCGTCCTATCAGGATAGCAGTGCTTCCCAGCACTCCTCCGCATCCTCCAGCTCTGATGTTCTGTTCTTTCCACTTCCTCTTCCAGGATGTTCCCTGGGCCTGAAGGGCAGCTCCATCTCTTACGCTGTGCCACCCTGAGAAAGTTAAAGAGCCTCTTAGTACCTTTGTCTCCTCACTTCTGAATCTTGATGCGATTTCAGTGCAAAAAAGACATTAAGTGCAAAATGAGTGGCAGATGGGAGCGTCTCAAGAAATGGACCTTAAAATAGCGATAATGAGAATTATCATTACAATAATGATAGCTATTATTATCAGTTCACACATTTACAAACCCCAGGAAAGCCCTAATGGGAACTTCTGAAGTTCTTTTCCTGGCTGATTTTTCCCTGGGGATGCTGGCAAGCCAGTATTGCTTTCTTGTCTTATTATATTTGTATTTGGAAGTCACAAAACCTAGCTTTTTTTGTAGTTCTGCCTGCAAAACTTAGAAGGAACACCAGTAATCCATTCAAATATGACTGCAGCAGGAACTTGTAACATTTGACTTACTCGGCTCAAGGCCTGTCTGAAGCTTCTATCCCCTGGTCTTTAATGAAGTCCCTTGTGTTTTAAGAGTAAGCAAGTTCCACTCACACAGCCCCAAGTTGCTCTAAGTCAGCACAATAAAGAGAAAGCTGGCTTTCCACATGATGGCCTTCCACAGAACCCAGGAACACAGGTCTTGGGGACTCCAGGGCAGCTGGTGATAGATATCTGGGACCTGGTTCACTCCCTGCTTTCCTGGGCCACCTGTACCCCCTCCCAACTTTTAGGAATTGCATCCTAATTCTGGCCCAGATTCAGACCAGCTGTGACAGACCTGCCTTCTCTGGATGAGACTTGGGCCCTTGCAATGACCTTGGGGACACCTTATTTTGACCTTTCCCGTGCATGTGGATCCTGTGGCGGCAGGTCACAGCAGCTGTGACCTGCTGTTTGAAGAAAGCATTCTCTCCCTAACTAAGCTCACTGAGCTGGATAGGGCACTACACCCCACCTCCCAGCATCTCTTCCCAGTGATGGATAGGACTTGGGGTCATACACACCAACATTTTGTGGGTTCAGTTCCAGCACGTGCTCCAGGCAGTCTCTCACCTTCCCAGTGGGGCTGAACATCAGTGTCTCAGAGGGGCTGGTCACATATTATCACCTTCCCTTCTTCCAAGAGCACACCGGGGTTTCCTAGAGTCACCTCCCAAGCCTTCTCCTTGCTCCAAGTGCTTCTCTCAGGCTCTGTTCTGGGGAATTCCAGTCCAATACAGGCTTCTTTCTCACAGAGTGAGAGAATATACAGTCACTGCCCACACGCGTCAGCCACGGTATTCACCTCCTGCCAGCTCTTCACTTCCTGCCAGCTCTCTTTTTTTCGTGCGCCATCACTCTGCATTCTCTGAGGAGAAAACCGAGGTCAAAGGGGCCACCAAGTGACAGAACTAGGATCTTTTGGCTTCAAAAGTCTTGCCTGTCCCATCATATGACCTACCATTGATATTGGAAACTTCTGCACTGGGCCTCTGTCCTGCTTGATCAAGCTCTGGCTGCCAGGACAGAGGTGGACATG
>NW_008352479.1:2558725-2601174 GCF_000622305.1 Nannospalax galili | reverse complement strand
TAAGTATGTGTGTGGTGTATGTATATTTGTGGATGCATGTTGGGGGTGTATGTGTACATATGGCATGTATATGTGTTGTGTACAGTGTATAGTGTGTGTATATATGTATGTATGTGTCTATGTATCTGTGTTGTATGTCTGTGTTGTATGTATGTGGTGTGTGTGATGTGCGTGTATGGGTGTTGTGTATGTATGTGACATATGTTGTATATGTGTGTGTGTGTGTGTGTGGTATTTATGTGAATATGTGTCAATGGGGATTGTTTCAAAGACAGATGTTTCAAAACTGCAGACTCAGGGCAGTAATAATATTTCGTGTGTGATGTGCGTGTATGGGTGTTGTGTATGTATGTGACATATGTTGTATGTGTGTGTGTGTGTGTGTGTGTGTGGTATTTATGTGAATATGTGTCAATGGGGAGTGTTTCAAAGACAGATGTTTCAAAACTGCAGACTCAGGGCAGTAATCCAAGAAATGATAATATTTGAGGCCACAGTCACAGCTCTTCTCCCTGAACCCTCAGTGGCTGCAACTCTTCCTCATCCCTGGCCCTGGATTCCATTGGATTGACAGATGCAGAGTACCTATAAGTATGAACACCACTCCGCAGCCTCACAGTGTGGGAGTCCCTTGAGCAGTTTTAGACATTCACACTTAGACTCCATCACCTGTTAGGATGGGGCACAAAGCTTTCAAAAGTCCCCAAAGCCGTCTTCTGTCTCAGCTCTGCATCCCGGCCTCCGAGAGCCCAGGGTTCCCAGGGGAGGACATCCTGGACTGCTGTGTCTCATTAGGGGCCATAACTTTGGCTGCTGGATGGTTCAAACCTAAAACTTTATATTCCAACTGGTGATTTTCCTCTCGGCCAGGACTAGGCTTCTGTTTCTATAAGCAGAGCCCTGGTTGCTAGGTGACATCCTCACTCTGCATCCTGGGGGCAGCTGAGGCAGCAAGGAACCAAAGAGATCTGAAGCTTGCACTGGAAAAGCAAAGTGTGAGATCCAGAGGAGGAAATAAGACCCTGCAGTAATTGGAGAGTTGTGTAACAGCCAGACAGACTTCTAATGTCCTCCCCACCACTCTGCCAAGACCAGTAGGATATATTTGAATGCATTTTTTAGAGTAGGGGAGAAAGGAGGGCGGGGAAGGGAGTCAGACAAATATAGTGGACTCTTTGGGTCGGGATAGGAAACTTCTAATTACATAGCTCTTCCTGGCTTCATTCATCAGATCAACGCCTTCATTAGCCTCTGAGTCATTAGAACTTATTAAAACAATTAGATCTACAGGGAACTGCATCTCTGACAGCTGTGTTGGGGATTTAAACTTTTCATTAAAATTGAATAAGTCTTTGCAAATCAGTAAGAAATAGATGAAGAAAGTGAAGACACTCAAAGAGCAGGAGAAACAGTTCACAGGCCCAAGTGGACAACAGGGCAATCAGGGAAAGGCGAAAGTCATAGTGAGGAGATGTTTCTAATGTGCTGAATGGTAAGTATTTGAAAGGAGTGGACAGGGTGAATAAAGAAACGTATGTTGAGCCTGATACTTTGGGTGCATTTACGGGAAGACAGGGGAAGGCCTTTCTAGAAAGATGCTTGCCCACCCCCTGAAAGTCTTACACGTGTCCAGACCTTTCAGTTGAATAATGTGGTACCCTCGTTTACAAAGATGTTCACACTGAACATTATTGATGAGGGAGAGAAATTTGAAAAAATTATCATAATAGGATGGCAGATAAATGGATGGATTTATTTATTCATTTGTGTGTATAGCATGTATATATGCATGCCTGTGCATACACATGTGGGTGTGCATGTGTGTCCATATGCACATGGAGGCCAGAGGTCAACAGCAAGTATCTTGTGCTATCACTTTTCATCTTATCCTTTGAACCCAGAGCTCACTGATTGGCTGGACTGGTTAGCCAGTGAGCTCTAGAGATCTACCTGTCTCTGTGCCCCTAGGGCTAGGATTACAGAGGCATGTGACCATTCCAGGCTCTGAGGATCCTAACTCAGTTCCTTCAGGCTGCATGGCAAGCACTCTATCAACTCAGCCCTTGCCCCAGTCCCCAGGAAATCATACATGTGAAAGTACTCTCAAGGCTGTGAAAGGAAAGGGTACAGGCTATAAAGTTACATACCCATTGAGAGTCTATTTTGGAAAATCTAAGAGACGTGATGTATCCCTGTGGAGAATACCATAGGCTGGAGGCGCCTGAACTTCCTCAATCTGTGGCATGTTCAGTATCACAGTGACTCTGGTGGAGCCCCTAGTTCACCCATCTTCCCAACACACCAAATAAAAATTTCACCATTTCATTAAGCAGTTGGGTCCAGACAAATTAACAGTGGTAGTTTATTGCGTTTGACAGGTGTTGCTACATCCCCACTGAATTCTCTGAAACCTCCTGTGAGTTTTAACACCACAGTGGTGTTCCTTAATAGCTACTTTGGAACTGTAATTATAAACAAAAACTGACAATGGGTTAAGAAAGAAGGTCCTGGAACCCAGAATATCTGTGTTGGATGTGGGTTCTGTCGTTTGCAAATAGGTCGTCTTGTGCAAATTACTTATCTTTCTGGTGCCTCAATTTCCCCATATCATAAATGGAGATTACCAGAGGGTTCTTTTGAAACCTGTGATATTTTGTGTTCCTTAGTGAGGGCTAAGTTAACTCTCAAGGGACATTGTAGGTGATTTATTTATTTATTTATTTATTTATTTACTTACTTATTTTGCATTTTCCAATTTTTATACAAGAATGCAATACATTTTCGTAATAATACTTTTAAAATTCTATTATTTTTTATTTGTGTGTGAGTAGATTGCCTGCATGTAAGTGCACTCTTGTCATGTAAGTAAGTATCATGTAAGTGCACTTGAGTCCTCTGCATGAGTAGCCAGTGCTCTTAATTGAGCCATCTCTCCATCTTGTAATGATACCTTTAAAGTCAGAGCTCACCCTAGCCTGAGCATGGTAGAACAGAGGATAAGGAAGTGTCTTCCCCAAGTCATACCCTAAAAGCTTCTGAGTAACCTCATGGGGAAACACAAGAAATGCTTATTCACCTTAGAAGGACACTGACAGATCAAGAAATTATTCAATCCAGTTCCAGCTTGGTGAGCCAATGAGTTTATTTGGCTCACTCACAGGAGCATAGGTGAGGGGTTGCTCACAGGAACATGTGAAGGGTTACTCCACAGGGGTGTGGGTGACAGGTTACCTGCAGGAGCATCAGCAAGGGGTTGCTCACTGGAGCATGGGAGACTTAGAAGTAACTGCATCCCTGGAGTCCCACCCTCAGTCAAACATCTACCTCCTATATGCTCTAGCACCTTCCAAGCACACTGAAGCTGGGGGCAGGAGGGAAAGACATTCTAGAATCTCAGGTGAAAGTCTGGCATGCCCCTCCTTTAATGAGGGAGCGGCTCCATTGCCATTACCATATTTCTAGGCATCACTATATTGCTTTGCTTACTTTCTTACATGACCATAGCCTTCTGTGGGATATGTCTAGAAGAGGGAGAAGGGGGAAGGGGGTGGGAGAAGGAGGGGGACGAGGGGGATGAGCTACACTATGACACTGTCCCTTTCTCTGACTCTGACCCTCTTTCTGAACTCCTCTTCCTTGGGCTTTGGAGGGGATGACACACACGGATGCTTCTTTTCTGAGCACTGGGCTGCTATGCTGTAGCAATAGCCACTTACTTTCAGTAGTTCGACCAGTTATGAGTCTCTGAAGTATCCACCTACTACAATAAGAGGCTTCCCTTGACTAAGGGCAATAGTGGCAGTAATTAAGAGTATGAACCTAAATGTGTAGAAGGAAATTTGCTAGGAAAATCATATATGTTTAATAAAATGGCAGCAATAACTTCCTCCTTGGGGGCTATGATTTCCCCAGCAACCAGTTTTTGCCCTGGCTTACAGTACCAAACATGGGTTCCTTCTAGGGAGCTGGCTGTAAATCCAATGGGAAAGTACTTAGTTGTACTCATAATAGTCCTGTAATTATTTCTCCAGTGGTCACATCTTGCCTGGAACACTGATACTGGGTTAGCACACAGGGTCCACAGCCAAGAAGGAAGAGTGGCCAGCTTCTGTGTCACCATTTCCTTCTTTTTTCTGTTTTTAGGAACTGAAGAAACATTTCAAGATACCAGAATTTGTTAGATGTATATGTAGCTGTTTTTTAATTATTCTGGATGCTCTTTTACAAACAGCAGTTGCTCAGTATTGTAGAGGATTGATTCCAGGACCCAGTGAATACCAAAATCCATGGATTCTCAAGTTCCTTTTCTAAAATTATATATGTGTAATAGAACTCTACCAGTCCTTTCCTATTCTTATATCATCTCTAGGTTACTTATAATACCTACTATGATGTAAATCATGTGTAAATAATTATTAGATTGTATTGTTTAGGGAAAAATGACAAAGAAAAGATATATAAATACATGATATATTTTAATTACTTTTCTCATTTCTGTGACAAAATTCCTGACAAGTATCTTAAAGAGGAAAAAGTCAATTTATTTTGGCTGATGGTTTGAGGGTACAGTCCATTATGGAGGGGAAGGCATGGTAGCAGAAGCTTGAAGAGCTGGCCACATTGCACCCACAATGGGATACAGTAATAAATGCTGCCACTCAGCTCACTTCCTCCTTATTCAGTCTGGGACCTCAGCCCATGGAATGGCACCTCTTACATTTAGAGAGGGTCTTCTCACCTCAGCTAACCTATTCTAGATAACCCCTCATAGACCCCTCAGAGATTTGTTTCCATCATGATTCTAAATCCTATCTACCAAGGTGAGCATCAAGATGAACCATCACAGTGTCTGTACACACATACACACACAGTATGTGCTCATAAAACACTATTTAAAATTATTTTCAGCCTGTGTTTTGTTGAATCACATGACACAGAGTGCTAACAGTATTCCAGAGTTTAAGTATCCATATGTACATATGTTTTAAAAAGTTAGAGGAAAGAATACAAAAACACAAGAGCAGTGTTACAAGAGGAGACTGGATACTTCTCTAATTTGCATAAAGGATGAAGGAGAGGAGAAGGCAGATGGGGTAGAGGAGGAGCAGAAGAGGAAGAGGAGGAAATTGTTTCACAAGCACCTGACTTAATTTTTTTTTGATTAATTGATTTTTATTTTATGTGTATGAGTGTTTTTGTCTGCATGTATATAAGTGCACCATGTGCATGCAATACCCACAGAGGCCAGAAGAGGGCATTGGGTCTCCTGGAACTAGAGTAACTGATGGTCGTTAGCCACCAAGTGGGTGCTGGGAACTGAACCTAGTTCCTCTGCAAGAGCAGCCAGTTCTTTTATTGAGCCACCTCTCCAGCCCTGCTAGCACCTGGCTTTTTAAAACTGTGTATTTTATTTTATATGTATTGTCTCCATGTATATAAGTGCAACCATGTTGTGCAATGTCCTCGGAGGTCAGAAGAGGGCATTGGATCTCCTGGAACTGGAGTTACAGATGGTTTTCAGCTACCATGTGGGTGCATGCTGGGAATTGAATCTAGGTCCTCTGTAAGAACAGCCAGTACTCTTAACTGCTGACCTATCTCTCCAGCCCTGCACCTGACTTTTAACTGCAGGTCAAATGCTCCTATAGCCCACAACCCTCCACAGTGGGTTGATTCATGTGAGTAGTTCACTAACCTTGGAAAGGGGTGAAACTGACCTATAAACCTGGATGTGAGACTCTTCAAGGTTCTGGGTCCTACCAAACTCAGACTGTGTGATCACCTCCGGGAAGGGGCTGGGGCAGGACCTCCATACTTGACATAGATCTTTTGGGGGGCGGTTCTTTTTGAGACAGGATCTCCCTGTAGCCACAACTGGCCTGGAACTTGCTATGTAGACCAGGCTGGCCTTGAACTCACAGAGATCCCAGATCCTGAGTGCTGGGATTAAAGTCGTGCACTACCACTCCAGACTCTGCTTACTTCTTATACTGAGGATATATTCATGCATTGCTTTTTAAATGACAACAGTTTCAAAATGGTGAGGATCATGGGCCTAGCTCAGGCAAAGGGCCTTAAAAGAGACAGGAAAAAAAAAAGCCCTAGTGGATGATCTGGGACCTGGGATTAGGTAGGATCCGGAATACATAGTGGGGCAAGAGAAGAGACAGCTGGGGCCGAGATGCTGTGGTGGATAGTGAGAAGGAACCTCCTGGGGAAGCAGCACAGACCTGGAATGTATCTTTACCCCACTCCCCAAATACCTGCCTGACTTGCTCGAGCTGCTCAGTCAGTGCTGAGCCCCATAGACCAAAAGGAGCTCAGCCCAGAAACTACCAGATGGTCAAGGCAAAGGCCAGCCTGGAACTCTGATCCTGAAAACGGAGGTGTTGGAGGAGGAAGGCAGGCAGGGCAAGAGCATCCTTACCCAGCTATGATCAACTGCTGGGCCCACAGCTTGGGGGCTGAGATGAAGATATAATATGCTAATTAAGCTAATTGACTAAAAGGCATTTTTTTGGTATAGTCATCAGAAAGAGCCATAATGAGCATCAAAACAAAGGGCCTTTATTTTTCCATTCATGCCTTAATCATCATTTCAAGTACCATGCCTCATTGGTGTAATTACAGGCTCTTGCTGGAGAACTGAACCTGGTTTCCCAGAGGATCCGGAAGTTACATCCCTGCTCTGCTGGAAAGCTGACCCAACTCTGCCAGGAGCTTCTGGAATGGGGAACAGTTTTCTCCCAGTTCAGATGTACATAGATGACTTTCAACTACCTGTCAATGGGTCTTTCAGAACAAAGAGACAGAAACCCCAGACAGGGTTTCCTTCTCCCTGTGCAATAGCAGAGCGGCCACTCCAGTGTGGTGACACAGGGACCACCTAGGCAGTCTAAAGACGTGCACTCCAGGGCACATCTATCTGAAGACTGTGAGGCAGAATGCAACATGCTCTCACAGTGAGCCCGTGGGATGCTTGGAGACCCTCTGAGGAACCATGGATGGGTAATGATAACAGAGAAAGACAGATTGAGACCTTCAGTTGTCCCAAGACCCATTGCCAAGATGACCTCTAGACAGCTAAGTGTCTACCCACATCCCCTCTCAGAGACCCTTGTCATTTCTTGCCAAAACACCTGCCTGACTTCTCTCTGCCACCCTCATTGAAGGAAGGTCTGCTCTTTGTGGTTCATGGTACGTGCAACCTGGAGAGAGTAGAGGAAACAGGCACTTAATATCTTCCCTGCAGCCTTTAAGCAATGAAGGCAAGTAGGAATAGCCTGGCTCCATCCCACTTAGCCCCCATTTTTCCGTATTCCCTCAAGACGCAGCCCCAGCTCTCACTGTGGTAGCTGGTTTAATAATGCACCTTTCCCCATTGCCTCCCTTTGCCCAAGCATCTTCCTCCTTCGCTTACCTATGCTTGTTCCTGTTCCTGATAAACCTCCTGTACTCAGATCCTTGCCTCTCAAATTCAGACCTATTGTGTGACTCCTAAAGGAAGCAGCTCTGCCCATCAGCCAGCAGCTCTTTGACCATTTGAGGGAATCCACACACACCCCAGCCCTTGCTTTGCACTCAGCCTTCTGGGCTGGATTGCAGGTTTCCCCCACTGTGTTCTGCACCCTTGGAGACCTCAGTAGCCTCTAAAGATAAAGAAGCATGTGGTTCTGGGAACTTCTTGCCCGGTATCTTTCAAGTTACAGGGTTACAGGTGTACACCAGCATACCAGTTTATGGGGGCTCTAGGGATCAAACCCAGGGCCTTGTGCATATTAGGCAGGCACTCTACCATTGAGTTACATCCCCATCCCTCAGGGCTCAACTTCTGCCTTCACATCTTCCTTCCAACATCCCTTTTAAAAGCTAAAAGGAGTATTCATGCTTCCTGGTTTGCAGGGACATTTAACAGTACTTTCAGTAGGCAAAATAATGACTCTCCAAAAGACACCCACATCCCAGTCCAGGAATCCACTGACATGTGGTTTTACATGGCAGCTGCAACTCTGAAGATTTGGTTAAATTAAGGGTCTTGAAGCAGGGAGTGTATCTTGGTTCACTCAGTAGGGGTGTAGGGTGATCACCAGCGTTCTTATCAGTGAAGGAGGAAGTCAAGAGGGTCAGGGACACATGGGTGATTAATCAATTAGAGCTGACCAGGTGTTGTTGGCTTCGAAGATGGAAAGAGATCATGAGCCAAAGAATGGGGAAGCTTAGTGAAGCGCTTTGCATGAGGACCTGAGATTGATTCCCCAGAACCCACATAAAAAAATGCTGGAGCTGGAGTGATGATGGCTCAGCGGTTAAGAGCACTGGTTGCTCTTGCAGAGGACCTGGGTTCAGTTCCCAGCAGTCTCATGGTAGCTAACAACTGCTTATAACTCCAGTTTCAGGGGATCTGATGCCCTCTTGTGGCCTCCATGGGCATTCTTACACATGGTACACTTACATACATGCATGCAAAACACACACATAAAATGAAAATGATAGGTTTTTTTTTTTTTGGTCTTTTTGGAAACACGGTCTCCCTGTAGCCCCAGCTGGCCTGGAACTCACTGTGTAGACCAGGCTGTCTCTGAACTCGCAGAGATCCGCCTGCCTCTGCCTCCCAAGTGCTAGGACTACAGGCATGCACCACCATGCCCAGCAGTAAATAAATATTTTTAAATATGGAGAGTGGTGGTGAGCCCAGCCCCAGTGAGGAAGACAAGCAGACCCCTTCAATTTGCCAACCTAATCTGTGCACCCCAGGTCCTAGTGAGGGACCCTGCCTCAAAATACAAAGGTGGATGGTATCTGAGAAAGAACAATATTCAAGGTTGTCCTCTGGCATGTGTACATACACCTGTACGCAGGTGCACACACACACACAAACACATGAACACACACACACTCACAAAGAAATAGCATGGGTTCTAGAGCTTTCCTAAGGGAACACAGCCCATCTGAAATTGAGATTAGCACATTGAGACCCAGGTAAGGCTTCAGACTTCCAGAGCTCTGAGATACTGTGTCATTTTAAGGCACTAGGTTTGTGATAATTTGTGATGGTGGCAGTAGAAAGCAGGTACAGCAGCTTGCTTTATGGTATTCCCTCCCTTTCCTCCTTTTCCTCTCTCTTCCCCCAGCTCCCCAACTCCTTTTGATCTTCAGGGCCTGCCTGAAGCCACTTTTACAATTAATGTCACTCATTCCCCTCTCTCTCCCTGCTGTCATCCAGTCCCCAGCTTCCCGGGTCTGTTGTCCTACCCCTCAAACACAGTGGAGAATGCGGCAGTGTGCTGGACCACTTCTGTTGTCAACCTGACACACCTGGGAAGAGGGAAACTCAGTTGGGGAATTTCCTCTATTGTATTGGCTTGTGGGAATATTGGCTGTGAGGGATTTTCTTCATTGTTGAGTGATGTGAAGGGCTCAGACTACTGTGTGTGGTGCTATCCCTGGGCAGGTGGTCTTGGGTTGTATAAGAAAGCAGACTGGGCACAGGCCAGGAGAGCAAGCCAGTAAGCAGCATCCCTTCATGGTCTCTGCTTCAGTTCCTGCCTCCAGGTTACTACCCTGACTTCCCTCAGTGATGAACTGTGTCCTGGGAGACATAAGCTAAAATAAACCTTTTCCTCAGCAAATCGGTTTTGGTCAGGGTTTTTTAAATTTTGAAAAATTCTTATTGAATTTTTGGGGTTTCATACAATACATCTTGATCCTATGTAGACTCCTTCCCCTTTCTGCACCTCCCATAGTCCCCATCCCCTGCTGGATTTCATATATTCTGTCATAAAGGTTAAGGCCTTTGAGTCAAGTTTGTGTCCCTAAATGCCCTTCAGTGTGAGTCCAACCACTGGAGCCTGGTCAATCGGTCTAGTATCACTCCCTTGAAGAAGACCAACTCTCCTTCACCCAGTAGCTATCAGTTGCCAATAGTTCTTCAGATAAGGTTGAGATTTCTTTTCCTTCCCCCCAGTTCTATGCTGGGTTTTGTCTGGTTTAAGTTTGCATGGGTCTAGTACATGCTGTCACCATTGCTGTAAGTTCATATGAGTAAGTTTCCGGCTGCCTGGAAAATTCTGTTTCCTTGTGGTCATCTACTATCCCTGGCTCTTATAGCCTTTCCTTTCCCTTTTCTTCAATGGTCCCTGAGCTCTGAGTGGCAGAGATTTAGTATAGGAGTCCTATCCAGGGATACACATTCTTCAGTCTCTTGTTCTCCACATTTTGGCCAGCTGTAACTTTCTATGTTAAATACCATCCACTGTATGAGGAAGCTTCACTGGTGAGAGTTGAGGGAGGTGTTGATAGCCTCTCTACCCACCTCTTACACTGTTTCCTGAGCCTTAGGTGTAGAGGTTGCAATGTAGACGTGTCTCTTAGGGCTGGGCACCTCAGAGACATTTACTTCTATGTGTTTGGCCAGTTTATTACTCTGTAATAGTCTCCAAATGTCAAAAAAAAGCTTCTTTGGTAAGTGGTGAGAGGTATACTTGCCTGTAAATATAAGGATCTATATTTAGCATAGAGCAAGAAATTACATTAGTCTAGGGATGTGACAGATGTAGGTTTTTCTGTAGGATCTATGACCTCTTCAGCCATGTGTATTTGGCTATGTTTACAGTACCACACAGGAGTTCCCTCCCATTGAGCAGGCCTTATGCCCAATTAGATAGCTGTTGATTGCACCCAAGCTAAAAGTGCCATTACTGCACCAATGGAGATAGTTTGTTACATTGGTCATTGTTGTGATGTTTTATCACAGCAATAGAATCTAAACCAGAACAGTTTTTCCCTTTAGCACCAATTGGTACAGGATGGTATCTTAAAGTATTTTAGCCAGAACAAAGAGGATAGAAAGTGATTTTTCAAACTATGAATGTGAGAAAAGTCCATGATGTTTCCAAGCAGTTTTTTTTTTTTCCTTCATCCTAAAAATCTGTAAGTAACAGCACAACGCTGCATTAGTGACCAGAGAGTTCCTGCCAGAGTAACCAAGGTGCTGTCCTTGCTTCTCATACTTTTCTTCCCTGCCTGGCTCAGGTCAGCTTCCAGACAAAAATCCCATTAGGAGCTTTCTTATCTCCCCTGAGGCTGACCTCTCCTGCAGCCCACTGGTTCACTCCATGCAGAATGAGGGTCATGGAGAGTTGGCAGCCTTTTGAAGAATTCTTCTCATGCTCAAAGGCAAAGCGGGCTGCATCATGCAATCCAAACTGACTTGGGGGCTGGAGAGATGGCTCAGCAGTTAAGAGCACTGGCCGCTCTTGAAGAGGACTTGGGTTCAGTTCCCAGCACCCACATGGTGGCTAATAATGGTCCCTAATTCCAGTTCCAGGGGATCTGAAGCCCCCTTTTGGCCTCCGAGGGCATTGCATGTCCAAGTGCACTTACATACATGCAGGCAAACATTCATACACATAAAAATAAAAACAAATAAAAACAAAATTGAAGCATTTCTGATAGTGCACAGGGGTCATTAATAACTATGGCTGAAAGGGGGTGTAAACCTACCAGTTCTGGACAAACCAGGGTGTTTTCTCAACTGGAAACATGGGTCTGATTATTCCTGGCTTGGGCTGTTTGACAGTCACCTAGAAGGATCCACCTAGGTCTCCTTCATCCATTGGCCAAAGCTGGCAGAGCAAACATACCCCTAGTCTTGCAGGAACCACCCAGACAGTAGACCAACAATGAGATATGGAGAGTAAAACACTAATGGAGTGGCCAATCTATGGAGGGTTGTTAACTGTTCTAAGAGTTGTCTTTTGTGCTCAAAGGAATCAGGAAAAGCTGGTTCACATGAAAGTGAACAAGTTTTGGTCTTCAAGTGCAGGTCTTCTCAGGACCTTTAATATCTGTGTGGATTATGAAACTTCAAGAAGAAATGCCAGGGGCTGGGAAGGTGGCTCAGTTGGTAAAGTGCTTGCTATATAACCATGATGACCTGAGTTCAGTCCCCAGAACCCCTATAAAAACAGGCATGGTGGCACATGTCTGTAATCCCAGCACTTGGAGCCAGAGACAGACAGAGGAATCCTGGAATTTGTTGACCAGCCAGTCCAGCTGATCCATCTTCAGGTTCAGTGAGAGACTTTATCTCAGAAACTAAGGTGGACAGTAACTGAAGAAGACACTTAGTGTGGACCTCTAGCTGCCACACACAAGCACAAACACACAAGTATACATACATGAACTCATACAAACATACAAAGAAGAAAATCTAATGTGACCAATTTCCCAGGTTTGTTTTCCTGGGGTGCATGCTACTTGAGAGATCACAAAGGGCTCATTGAGAGACAGTTCATGGCAGATCTGAAAATATCCAAGAGGCTGATATTCTGACTTGGACAGTCCCAGGTCCCCTTCACTATAGAAGGCTCTTGAGATTAGTGGCCTCTACCTGAGTCTTAGGATCCATCAAACCATCCTTCTCTGGTCATGGTAGGGAAGATACAGGGAAGGGAGGGTATTATGATCTAAATGTATAGCGTCCCCCATAGGCTCACAGTTTGAATGCTTGGTCCCAGATGTTGGTGCTATTTTGGGGGATTATAGGGAAACTTAGGAGGTAGGGCTGAACTGGAGGAAGTAGCTCACTTTGGGGAGCAGGTTCTTGATGTTATATTATCCCTGAACACTTCCTGTCTCATTCTAGGTCAGTCAAGAAGTGAACAGCTCTCTTCCAACATGTCCACTGCCATGGTATGCTGCCCAAACTCCTGGGACCAGATAACCATGGACTGAGTCTCTGAAACCAAAAGTTGAGCCTTTCCTCCTTAGTCTTTCTCTTAGGTATTTTGGTCATGGTGACAAAAACCTAACTAGTAAAGAAGGCGTAGATAGGCACAGCCCAGTGCACACCTGTTCCAGGCAAAGACAGGTGGGTGTCATGGTCTCCTGAGTGCTGGCTGTTCGATCAGTGGTTTTGTCTTTTGCTAAGAAACACAGGGAATTGCAGCATGTGGAGTGATAACCCAGGGTGGGGCTTCCATCCTCAGCCTCACCCTTGAACTCCAAGCCCTGAAGATAAGCCTGCTTCTTATCACACATTTATTTTTACTGTCTTTCAAACCTGAGACAACAGCTGTTTATAGATGGTGGTTGATCTGAGCAATGATATTGCTTAGGAAGGGCCAAAGTCCCCACAGTTCATGCATTGCTAGGCTTCATCCATAATACATGAGGCTGGAGACCCATAACAAAGGCTACAGTGGCCTGTGAGAGCTGATTATCCAGCTAGAAAAAGCGAGGAACATTTTCTCCTGCAAGACTTGGTGTTTATCATCACCCTGTTCCTGCCATTGTCCTGGGCTCTTATTCGTATGCAGTTTGTACTTCATGATTAGAAATGAGTCAAACTAATCACACTGTGTCAGTTGGGAATAGCGCACACCTCAGGATTCTGAGGCTGGGGAGAGCACTGCTCAGGAAATCAGAGAACCCTGATCTCCTTTTCTGTCCTTTGACAGATCTGGTTTCAGATTCGGCTGTTCACATTTCAGTCTGTAACATAAGAGTCTGGGGAGATGTTCAATCAGTAAAATGTTTGTCAAGCAAATATGTGGACCGAAGCTTGGTCCGTGGAACTTACATTTAAAAGTTGGGCTTAAGGGCTGGAGAGATGACTCAGCAGTTTAGAGCCAGTGCTGCTCTTGCACAGAACCTACGTTCAGCCCCCAGCACCCACATGTAGGCTCATAATTGTAACACCAGTTCCAGGGTATCTATCCAATGCCCTCTCTGGCCTCTGTGGGCACTACATACATGATGCACATATATACATTCAGACAAAACACTCATATATATAAAATGAAAATAAATAAATCTTCAAAATAACAGCTGGGCTTAGAGGTGTGTGCTTATAATCTCAGCACTGGCGAGGTGGAGACATGAGGCCACTGGGGCTGGCTGGCCAGCCTAGTCAAATCTGTGTGCTCCAGGCCAATGCGACAGACCATCTCAAAACCAAGGTGGATGGCACTAGAGCAATCCCACCTGAGATTCAGCCCTGGTTTCTAGGCACTCACACAGAAGTACATGTACACATCTACCTGTATGCACACACAAATGCACACACAAATGCACACACATACACACAGATAAATTGCAAGATAAAATAAGGTGTTTGAATAACATCTGCTATATTATTTGCATTAAATGTAGCAGTGTCAAAGTATGCTCACTAAGACATGCATAAAATGTGATTTTCTGTGTATACACATATACAAACATTCACTTCACATACACACATACAGACACATACACATACATACACATACACACATACACATTCATATATATACCTGCACATTCACATATTCACATACACATAAACACGTTCACATACACATAAACACACATAGAGACCTACACACATACAAACATACATACATGTAAACATTCACACATACATATACATTCATATACATATACCTGCTTATATACACATTCACACATGTACATACATACAAATAGACATACACATATACATATTCACACACATACATACATACACACATGAACACACACAAACATACCTACACACATTTACATAAAGACAGATTGCACATTCTTTAAAATCATCTCTCTCTTGAGCAGAAGACACATTTACCAATCTAAGGGAATTCCGCCTCTTCTGACTTGAATGTCTTTTTGGGTACATATTCACTTAATTCCAAGGTCTTCTTCCTCCTGTGGGGATTACTGTTGCTCAACCCCAGGGAGACTTATGGTTCCTTCTCCTTTCTAATGCGCCTGTCAGTGCAGCAGAAATCAGAGTTTTTACGAGAGGGCAGTGAGGAAGGGCTGGGCTCCGTGTGCCTTGCATTTTCTGGGCTCTGCTGGGTTCCTCTAAGCTGTTCCCAGCCCACCCCTGGCTGCTGGACTGGAGCCTACCAACTAAACCATAGCAGCCCCTGCCTGCTGTCAGTGCAGGGGATC
This sequence comes from Nannospalax galili, assembly GCF_000622305.1. Taxonomy (NCBI): domain Eukaryota; kingdom Metazoa; phylum Chordata; class Mammalia; order Rodentia; family Spalacidae; genus Nannospalax; species Nannospalax galili. The sequence continues at coordinate 2,586,243 of NW_008352479.1, read as the reverse complement.
ATGCTGTGGACTGTGAGCCATTACCCTTGGTCAGGGGGTTCCCTGTTATGAGCTATTACGGTTTTAATTTGAAATACATCCCCCTGTTCTGTTTAGAGAATGATCGATAACAGTCATTCTTTTAACTTTAAACATTATCAAGCAAAGTAAAAGAACAAAGAACTGCCTGGTGTGGTGGCACACGCCTTAATCCTAGCACTTGAGAGGCAGAGACAGGCAGATCTCAAGGCCAGCCTGGTCTGTGTAGCAAACTCCAGGTCAGCTGGGGTTGCATAATGAGATCCTGTCTCAAACAAATAAAAACAAGCAAAGCAGAACAGAGCAAATAGCCAGCAGCAGATAGATAGCATCATTGTAACAACTGGTAGAAGGAATTAGGGGACTGGTATCTGGGACTGGAGATGGCTCGGTTGGTAAAATGCTTACTGTACATGCAAGAGGACCTGAGTTTGATTTGAAGCACTCTCTTAAAAGCCTGGTGTGACCGAGTGTGGTGGTGCGCACCTTTAATCCCAGCACTCGGGAGGCAGAGGCAGGCGGATCTCTGTGAGTTCAAGGCCAGCCTGGTCCACATAGTGAGTTCCAGGACAGCGGGGGGTTCAGGGAGACCTGGCCTCAAAAAAACCAAAAAAAAAAAAAAAAGCCTGGTGGTGCACCTGTAATCCAAGCTCTGAGGGAGGCAGAGACAGGAGGATCTCTGGGGCTTGCTGGTGTTTAGTGAGCTGCAGATTCAGAGACCCTGTTTCAAAAAATACAGTGAAGAATGACTGAAGACACCTGACATTGACCCCTAGACTCCACATGGATGCACACAGTTCCTAGGGCATCTCAGGAGTCTACCAGACCCCTGCAGCCGGGGGACATGTTTGGCACGTGCTGCCTCTTTAGTTCTTAGACTGCTGGTGAGAGTTAGTCACCTGATGGGACAGATGTCCTATCTGTTGATCAGGGTGTAAAGTCCCTGGTAACACTCTGCTGGCATCATCTATACAATGCCAGCTCTACCTGTGTTTGACACACAACACCTGCTTCCCAGGAGTGAATGAGGCCTGGGGTAGAGTTTTCTTTTCAGCTCCCTTCCTGGCTGGATGGCAAGAGATTTTTGCTAACAAGCTGTTCTGAATCATGTTGGTTTTGCATTTCAGTACTTGGCTCTGCTTTTCAATCTGTTGTCAAAAACAAAACCCAAGGGTGCCTTTTTAAGGAAAAGACCCAAGGTTTAAAGTCCACAGTGAAAATAAAATAATGAATACCTTGGGGAGATCTTGAAGTCAGGGCTGGGATTTCAAATTTGTTGTAATTATTTTCCATGCAGCCTGAGAGCTATGAAATAGCTCAGAATTCCCCTTAAATGTAATTAGTAAATAATCTCAAATAAGAGCGTCAAGGACAGTCCCTGGGACTAGAGTCACACAAGGAGGGGTAGAATGGAGGATGCCTCCCTTAGCTGGGGATAGAGGTTCTTTGCCTTAGCAACTAGCTGCTGATTCTGAGCCAGGGAAGGGCGTCAGGAAAGAGCGCAGAGGGAAATGCCATCTTTGTTTTGGTCCATGAGTCAAATAGCCATAAATACTAATTCCTCGTATTAGATCATTATTGAGAACTTTTTGACATGTCAATAGCATTACAGTTATGCTGCTGTTGAAAGAACTCTGGGATGCATCTGGATGACTTGCTGGTGGAACAGTGAGTGCTCAAGAATTTGATCTAAAATAAGGAGCAGATGTGGGTAATGGCAAAGGAAGATGCTTACATTACTGTCTCGACTTTTCTAGGTGCTCCAAAATTTCCATAATAGAAAGCTAAAATGAACAATCAAATAGCCATAAGCAATGTCAACTGGCTGGCAATTATGGCTCCTTATGATGACTTTGGAATTTCACCAAAGCTGGGAAGGTCAGGGAGGACATTGACTGATCTGGTCTCCTCAGAAGAGGGAGGCAGCAGTGAAGAAACCTGTATGAAGTGGCTTGGTGAGGAGCTAATGGCAGCCTTGGCGAGGGGATCCCCAAAGTCTCCAAAGACAGTCTAATTGTGAGGTCTAGGGTTAGAAATCATCTAGCCTTTGGCCAGCTCCTGTGGGTTTCAGGGCTAAGAGCTTGGTTTACACCCATGGCTCAGGCTGGTCTTGCTAGGGAGGGCCAGGCACTTGGCTCAGTGTCCAATGGGAATTTGATTGATTACAAGATTGATAGTGAGCTGGAGAGATGGCTCCGAGGTTAAGAGCACTGTCTGCCCTTTCAGAAGACACAGTTGAGATCCTAGCACCCACATGGTAGCCTAACAACCATCCATAACTCCAGTTCTACTAGAGGATCTGACACCTTCTTCTGGCCTCTTCTGGCATTGTGCAACATGGGTGCACTTACATGCAGGAAAAACACTCATACTCATAAAAAATAAAAGCAAATTTAAAAATGATTGACTAACCAATGGATGGTTCCCAGCTAGTTACTGAGAGGCTTGCTGGCGCTAGACACCTTGCCTACGGCACACTCAGTAGCTGCTCGTCCCTCCCTGTGACCCACAAATCATTTACCCTTGAGTCTATGAAAACTTCCCTGAACGATGCCTGGAAATCATTTCTTTTCTTTTCTTTTCTTTGCCTTTTTCAGATTCTAGTCTTAACACTTCTTTGGCAGCTTAGATTTAAGAGTGGTTTTGAGGAGAAGAAGCTTCCTACTTAGATGTTTCCTAGACTCTGTGACATGTTCTTTCCAAGGAAAGAAGGAAGGGAGGGAGGGAGGGAGGGAGGAAAAGAAAATAATGCTTAGCCAAGCAGTCAGCAGCACAGCTCAGAGTTCTGAAAACACAAAGTGAGTGTCATTTTCTTCTAAGGAATATGGGGTTTTCATATCCAAAAAGCCTGCCAGGGAGCTAGGTATGTGGCTCATGACTGTAATCCCAGCACTTAGAAGCCTGAAGCCTGAGATCTGTTAAGAGTTTGAGGCCAGCCTAGACTATAGACTGAGTTTGAGGCCAGCCTGGGCTATTGAACACAAAACAAACAACAATAAACAAGCACTAAGCACTGGGGTGTGGCTTGCTTTGGTAGCATGCTTGTCTAGCATGTATGAAGCCCTGGGTTCAGTCCTCAGCACCACATAATATTGGGTCAGGTGGCACACGCCTGTAATCTTAACACTCAGGAAATGAAAGAGGATCCTAAGTTTAAAGTCTTCTCCAACTACATAGTGAGTTCAAGGCCAGTCTTGGATACTTGAGACCCTATCTCAAGAAACAAACAGAAAGGACTGGGGAGATGGTTCAGCAGTTAAGAGCACTGGCTGCTCTTGCAGAGGACCCAGGTTTAGTTCCCAGCACCCACACGACAACTAATAATTGTCTGTAACTCCAGTTCCAGGGAATCTAACACACTCTTTTGGCCTCTATGGGCATTGCACACATGGGTACATTTACATACATGCAGGCAAAGTAATCATACACTGATATAATAATAAATGAATGAACAGAAAAACAACAACAAAGTAATGGAAAGAGCTTGTCAGGTTCTTTATCATTTACTTTCTCCTGAAGGGACCTGCAATTTAAACTTGCATGGGCTTATGATTTCCAAATTCACTCTCTAACACCCAAACATCTTCCCCAAGTTCTAGTTTTGCACTTTATTGGTTGACTAAGCATCCCCCACCACAAAATCTTCATGAAATCCAACTCAGCCTTTCCGCTGTGTGATTGATTGTTCTTCAAACATGTTCCTCTTCCTCTAGTATCTGACGTGGGAATTGGCCAGGCCAGAACCCCTGCTGTCAACACCTGGTTCTCACTTCTTTGACCCCATGCTCAGTAGATTCTGTCCCCTTCTCCCCTCAGGAATCTGCTCACCTTTTTCAAACTCATGACCATAGCTGGTTGAGACCCATATACTCTGTCTCCTAGAGCCTAAAGCCATCATCACAGGTTGGTGAGTTCCAAGTGAATAGACGTAGGGTTCCCTCTAATGACAAGAGAATTGTCTCTAGAGGTTAGGTGGGCACATGTACGCTTCTAGGCCCAAACAGGGGACTAGTTCCTTATCTTTCCCTTATTTTTTTCCCCTTATGTTCTAGATTGTGTTCTGTGCAGTGATAAATACCAATCAAAAGCAATTGGGGAGGAAACCAATTTATTTGGCTTACAGGTTTACAGTTCATCATTTAGGGAAGCCAGGGCAGGAACGTAAGGTAGGAACCTAGAGGCAGGAACTTAAACCATGGAGGAATACTGACTTGCTTCCCCTGACTTTTTCAGTTACCTTTCTTATAGAACCCAGGCCCACCTGCCCAGGAATGGCTGAGCCCTCTTGTATCAATTAGCAATCAAGAAAATTCCCCATAGGCTAAAGTGATAGAGGAAAATTTTCAACTGAGAGTCCTTCTTCCCAGATGTGTCAACTTGACAATCAAGATTAGTCATTGCAGGGGCTGGAGAGATGGCTCAGCGGTTAAGAGCACTGGCTATTTGTGTGGAAGACCTGGGTTGTATCTCAACACCCACATAATGGCTAACAATCATCCACAACAACAGTTCCAGGGAATTTGATGCCCTTTTCTGTCCTCTACGGGCATTGTACAACATGGGTGCACTCACATGTAGGCATAACACTCATATAAACTGTATTAGTTACTTTTCTGTTACTGTAATAAAACACTGTGACCAAGGGCACTTATAGGAAGAAGAGTTTATCTGAGCTTATTGTTCCAGGCTCCAGAGGAATCAGAGTCCATCATGAAGAGGTTGAATGATGAGGTGGCCAGAGCAGGACCAGAAGCTAAGTGCTCACATCTTCAAGCAGGCACAAAAGGTAGAGAGCAACTGGAAATTTGGCAAGGCTTAAGAACTCTCAAAGCCCACCTCCACTAGCATGGCCACACCTCCTAAACCCTCCCAAAACAGTACTATGAACTAGGGACAAAATGTTCAAATATGTGGAGCCTGTGGGGACACTATCATTCAAACCACCACACACACAAAAGTTTTAAAAATTAGTCATGGTAAGGACTCTATCCCAGCAGGAGGATATAAGATTCATGGTCAAGCAGAGAATTAACACAGAACTACTAGAGAAGTCATAAGCAAGGCCCGGGAAGCCATCTTGGTTATTTCTTCAGGAGTCTCAGATGTGGAGACTGGGGCCACCAGAAGAAGTTAGGAGCCCTAGCTACAAAGCAGACTGGGTAATAGAATATTTAGCTGTAAGTCAGGAAGAATCTAGAATGGCAAGGCTGGTAGCCTGAGATCTCTGGGGGCTCATAGAGGCCTTGAGGTCACAAAGAACAGAATCAATAATTCCTGACTGAGCCAGGCATGGTGGCACACATCTTAATCCCAGCACTCAGAAGGCAGTCAGGCAGATCTCTATGAGATAGAGGCCAGCCTGGTCTATACAGCTCGTTCTAGGCAAGCTGTGGCTACAGGGAGACCCTGTATCAAAACAATAACAACAAACAAAATCCAAAAACAACAACAAAAGAATTCCTGACTGCCAAGTTTTCTTCTCTTGCTTCAGCAGGGTTGGGACAGGAGGGAGGAGCCTACCGGTAGTGGGGGATGCTGTGCATCGGTCCTTCTCTGAGGAGCAAGGGGAAGACAGAGAAGCGAGAGCATCCTTGTCTCCTTTACTAAATTCCTGCTGTGTCACATAGCTCCCTATTGGTGTGCAAATTAATTCACCCTCTTTCCAAAAATGATGACTGCTTTCCATGGATAATTCTCAAGTTTTCACCTGCAAAGTATTTAGTATTCTTATGAAAGTTTGTTTAAAGACATCTTCTTTGATGAAGTGGCTGTTATTAGGTATGTGGCTTGTGCCTAGGGATCATTTATCATCTTACAATCAATAAGATTGATTTAGCCTCTAAGCACTGAGATTCTGAGTGTTCCCCAGACAACAGAAACATTACCAAGTGGTGACTGAGCCCTTATTCTGATGATGGATGACTGATGAACCCTTGACAAGAATGGGGTTCAAGAACATCTTGATCCCTAGAGTCCTTCCTTCCAGCCTCGAGATTGTTAATGGGAAATGGCCCAAACTCTAAATTTGCAGTCTCTGTATTTCTACTCTTGGAACCCAAGAATGTCTGTGTTGATGCTCTAATTACCCAGCTAACCTTTTTCAAAGTATATGAGAATCACATACACTTCCAAACCTCTAGAAAAATTAAGAAAACGTGTCTCCTTAAAATTCATAATCACTTTGTAAAGCAAGAGAAGCACTTTTAGTTGAAGGGATGAGGAATGTCTGAAAATCAGAGCATGGAGAACACAGAATCCCAAGTCATGCAAAGAAGAAGGTTCAGGGAGAGGAGGAGCTGTGGTTAGAAGCAACTGCAAGTTTGAGGAAGCCGGTGGAGATGACTAGGAGGGCTCTGGTCAGGCTATGGCAGGAGAAGCAGCCTCTCTTCTTAAGTCTAGGTGTCAATACTCAGGCTGGGGCAATGATGAAGATGCTTACATCAGGAGCCATCTGTACCCTCCATGGCTGATGATGCAATAAGAGGCTGTGACTTCTATATCCAGAAGTCCAGAGAAACCTCACAGAACCACATGTTCCTTATCACTGCTGGTGGGCCATGGTAACAACAGTATGCACACAGGCAGGCTTTCAGAAAAACTCCAACTCCGACATGAAGTCACAGTTTGTATAGCATCCAGATAAAAAGATCAAGGCACTAACTAAACAGAGGACTACCCAAGGAAGCAGTTAATCAAATAAAATTTCATATGAATTTGAGAGCATGGCACATCAAGCAAAAACAAGTTACTAAAAATAAGAGTAAATTACAGAAAAAGTAATGACATATTCAAGTGGTGAATAGAATATAAAAGTGGCTAAAGACCAGCTTTTTGTGGTAGGAGATTAGCAGAGGGAGTTTACCATCATATAGGGCAAAGTGACCAGAAGAGAAAACATGAGAGAAAGATTGAGACTCGGAGCATGATGCAGAAGGTCAGCATCATTTACTGTGAGTTTTGGTGTGTGACACTACAAGAAATGAAGGGCATGGACAACCCTGTTTACCTTTACTGGGTGTCATGGTGACACAGGAACTAATATAGGGAAGTTGGGGGCATTGCTGTGGCTAACACTGACCACATGGTTCTTTGATGTTTGGAGCCAGTCTGTGGGAAGGATTGGAAGAGTTTAGAGATGCCATTTAAAGAGGCCCTGGAATGCTGTAATAGCATAACAGACAATTCTAGTGGGAAGTCAGAAAGCCAGAATGCTGAGAGCAGTGTGCACTAGTTTCCATTCTGTTGCTGTGATAAAACACTATAGCCAAAAACAACTTAGGGAGGAAAGGGTTTATTTCAGCTTCCAGGTCACAGTCTGCCACTGAGCGAAGTCAGGGCAGGAACTCAAGGCAAAAACTTGAAGGCAGGTCTGTTTGCTATTCTAAACAGCTTTACCTCTAACCAAGGAACTCACTTCACAGTCAAGGAAGCAGAACAAGGACCATGGGGGGCAGGGGTGGGGGTGGATGGTTACTGACTGGCTGAAGGAGGCTTAGCTAGTTTACTTATACAACCCAGGACCACCTGCCTAGGAATGGTGCCCCCCACAGTGGGCTGGGTCTTCCTATAGCAATTAGCAATTAAGATAATCCCCCACAGGTATGCCCACAGGCCAATTTAATCTAGGAAATTCCTGAGTAGAGACTCTCCTCTCAGGTGATTTTTAGGGTGTGTCAAATTGGTAATTAAAGCTAAAGAGAACAGAGTGTGAATATTAAAGACTGCTCATGTGGATTCAGATGGGAGTTGGGACTGCACTGCAAACTGAACTGGATGCTGTCCATGTTACATTCTGGTAAAGAATTTATCTATATGTTACCTGTGTCCTGAAATTTTGAGTGAGGCTGAGTTTTAAAATAATGGGCTGATTAACTTGTCAGAGGCTACTTCAAGACAGTAGAGCATGCAGGCTGTGGCATGGTTATTACTGATTGCTTTTATCCAGGTATATAGAACAGAGCAGAAGGATTTGAGAAACATGCTGTCTAGCCAGAAGAGGAGTGAGTTCAAAATTGTAGACGGTGGATGTGATCATTAAAGAGATAAGTGCCATTAAAAAGAAGCCAAGCACCTTTCACTGAAGCATTTGCAATTATTCAGCCCTCACACCTCACTTCGTTTGAAAGCCTTACCCTTGAGAAAACGAGCTACTGGGGCATCATGCATACACAGGGCTGACTAAGGAAGTATTTTTCCAGGTTCAGAGGCCACTGAAGCTATGGTCCAAGAGTCCCACCCCCAGAGCTGGTGGCAGGCCTTGACATGATACATGATGCTGGTTTGGGGGGCCATGCAGAATGTAAGAGTTAAGGAATCATGGATGCCACCCAGAGTTTTAAAGAAGACCTGAGATGTCAGGTCATGTGCAGCAGTGTCAGATTCCCAAGAGAGCAATTATGAAGCTGTGAGATTAAAGGCTGATCTACAGTAGAGACCCCAAGTGTTGGTGATACCAGGAACCTGGGATATCTACTGAGGAAAGCTTCAGTTAGCAAGGGGAGTCAGTCATGTTGGTGGCAAATTGGGTGCCAGGGATTCAAACTCAGGTCCTCATGCTTACATAGCAAGCTTTCTACCCTCTGAGTCACCCCCAACTCTGCCCTCCATTTTCTTTGAAACAAGGTCTCATGTATCCAGACTAGCCTCAAACTCTATGTAGCTGAGAATGACCTTGAACTCCTGGTCCTTCTTCCTCCACCTCCTGAGTGCTCGGATTATAGTACATGGCACAAAGTCTGGTTTATGCAATGCTGGGGATCAAATCCAGACACTTGTATGTATTAGGCAAGCACTCCACTGAGTCATATCTTCAGCCCATATCATGCAAAAGCTTTTAATAAATTTTATTTAGTTAAATTTAATTCGATTGATTAAAAATATTGCATTTGAATTTTATAAATTTTATTTAGTTAAATTTAATTTGATCAATTAAAAATATTGCATTTGAATTTTAAATCATAGTTTGAAAGGCATTTTTTAACCCATGTTTTTAAAAAAATCATTTCTTCTAAAGATTATGATTTTATTGTGTATGTTTAGGCTTCTAATTTAAGTTTATCCTGTTATGTATCTGAAGTATGAACCCACACTTTTTATGACCAGGTATCTAGTTTAAAAACCAGTGATCAAATATTTCATCTTCCCTGTGTCTTGAGACAGCTTTCCTGTGCATTGAGTTGACATATGTATTAGATCTACTTTGGGTCTTTTATTTTGCAACATGGACCTATCTGCCTGTTTTCAGATGCCAGTAGAGCATTGTTTTAGTTTGCTTTCTGTTGCTGTGATAAATACCATAACCAAAAGCAACTTGGGGGAGAAAGAGTTTATTTCATCTTACAGGTCACAGTCCATCACTGAGGGAAGCCAAGGCAGGAACCTAGAGGCAGGAACTGAAGCAGAGAGCACGGAGGAATGTGGCTCACAGGCTTGCTCCCCTGGCTTGCTCAGCTACCTTTCTTACAGCCTAGGTCTATATGCCTAGGGATGGCACTGCCCACAGTGGGCCCAGCCCTCCCACATCAGCTAGCAATTAAGAAATGCCCCACAGACATGCCTACAGGCCAATCTTATCTGGAGAATTCTTCAGTTGAGGGTTCCTCTTCCCAGGTGATAAGTTGATAAAAACTAACCAGAACAATCACTTTCATTATTGAGGGTTTCTAATATATGTTAATTTATGGTAAGGCTGGACCCCCACAGTCTCAGTACTTTTCTTCTTTTCAGGGTTTCCTGGACAACTTTGCCTTCGTATTTCTCCACAAGAACTTCATATTTATCACATCAAGTTCCAGGGCAGACAATTTTTTTTTTTTTTTAGACAGGTTCGCTAGCCTTAAATTTAATAGATAGCTTAGGATGACTCTGAACTCCTGATCCTGCTTCTCCATTCCTAATGCTGGGGTGATAGATGTACACCACCATGCCTCCGTCTCCTGAGTGCTGGGATTATACATGCATGCCACTGTATCAGCTGAAGGAGTCTTCTAGTTAGGGAGTGGCTTGGGAGAAATCCGTTACTGTTTAGGACATGTAAGAATATAATGTTGTCTGGAGAGTAGACCACGTTAGGAGAGGCAGGAAACAGCTCACCGAAGGGCAGAGCAACAAGGCCACACTGGGTAGACTCCAGGAATTGGACCTTCAGGCACTGCTTAAAGGAAACCATCAGAAGGATTTCCACAGAGGGGTAGAATTAGAGATTCAAAAGAATCTGGGGACAAGAGCTGATGAAAGTCACTGGCAAAGCATTTCAGATACAGGTGCAAGTCAGACCAGAGGCTGCTCAATGGAATCAGCTCAGAGGTGGGCAACTGCTGCCTGTGGCCTTGCTTTTCATTTTCTAAGTGGCCTGAGAGGTTATCCAATCCCAAGTAGGCAGCCCTAAACACATGTACACACAAGCACCACTAAATGCACTCAGTGCACTGTTCAGATGTATATTTATAAATGTGTGCATGTACATAACAGTAATAATTAAAGAAGACAATAAATCATGAGGGAGTGATGGGGACATGGGAGGAATTGGAAGGGGCTGGGAGAGATGGAAATAATGCAAATGCAGTACTCATATATGACATTCTCAAAAATTAAAAATTGTATTTTATGTTTATTTATTATTGGTTTCTTTGAGAAAGCATCTATGTAGCCCTGCCTGACCTGGAACTCAATATGTAAATCAGGCTGGCCTAATAGAGATCTGCTTGCTTAGGTCTCCTGAGTGCTATGATTAAAGGTATATGCCACCACACCCAACAAAAATTATATTAAAAATTTTTTATAGAGCCAGTAGATCTGTATAGGACTAAACTAAAGACCTTTGCATTGCTTTCCGCTTCTAAAACCTGAGGGTGAGGGAGACTCTGCTTCTGTTGATCACTCTGAATCTTTTCCCACCTCAGCCTAGGCCAGGACTGGGCAGAAGAGCTTGACCTGCCACAGGTCTATGGTTTTGGGGGGCTCACATAGGGCACCCTGAGAACAAACCCCAGAGTCCCTTCCAGGCAATGAGGGCAGGACTATCTTCTGTTCATTTGTTTTCCTGTGTGGTGTGCTGGGAGAGTTAAGCACAAAGCCTTGTCTCATGGACAAAGAAAATGATGTGATTGTTCATAAAAAATTCAGCCCTAATCATAGCCCTGGGAGCTAGTGGGGGGGCGGGTGAGATAGTGGCCCTGGGTATTCATCTTGTTAATAGTTGCTGGTACTTATTTTCCATCCCATTCATAAAGCCTTTGACAGACAGAAGCTGCTTGCGTCAGTCCATAAAATTATAAGATAGAAAGGACATTATGGCAATTCTTCGGGATGATTTTCATTTAGTCTAATCACGAAACTGTCTTTGCTCTTGTTAGTGCATAACCCGGCAGATAAATGCAGTATTGAGCTCAGCAGGGGCTTTCAAAAGAGTATGGCTCAGTCAGTAAAGTGCTTGCCTCGTAGGACTTGAGTTCAGATCCTCAGCATCCATGTAAAAACCCAGGTGCATCCGTATGTGGCTGTAATCCCAGTGTTGGGTAGGTGGACACAGGAAGATTCTCCGGGGCTTGCTGGCCAGTCAGTCTAGCCAAATTAGTGAGTCCCAGGTTCAGTGAGAGATCCTGTCTCAAAAAAAAGGTTGTGCACAATAGAGGAAGACACCCAGTATTGACATCCAGCCTCCATGCATGTGTGCCCACACACAGAAATATGTGCATTAATTCACATTCAGACACCAAGAGACAGTTTAGTGGTTAAGACTACTTGTTGTTCTTCCAGAGGACCTGAGTTTGGTTCCCAGAACTCACATGTTGACTTCAAACTTTCTGTGTCTAGAGTGTTGTGCAGAGTTTGTCATGCCGCTCTCCTGCACACAATCCTTCAAAGACTCTTAGTCTCCTGTGGAGCAACTCCACACTTCCAGATTTCTCAGCTTCATCTCCCGAAGCATCTGTTTTGCCTTCAGGCATTAGCATAGCCATGCCCACCAAAAATGTTCTAGGCCAGAAGAGATCACTGAGTAACATGTCAGGACATCCCTAGTCTGTCCATGAGTGCAGAGTCTTGAAAATGTGTTGTACTAGGGCTGGAGAGATGGCTCAGCAGTTAAGAGTACTGACTGCTCTTGCAGAGGACCCAGGTTTGAATCCCAGCACCCACATGGTGGCTAACAACCATCCATAACTCCAGTTCCAGGGGATCCAGTGCCCTCTTCTGCCTTCCGTAGTATTGCACAATGGGCACATTTACATACATGCAGGCAATACACTCATACACATAAAATAAAAATGATCTTTTTTTAAAAATTAAAGAAAGAAACTGTGTTGGACTTAAGATCAGACTTACCTGGGCATCGGCTCGATGAAATACTAATTAACTGACCCATATAGCATTCTGTATGGCCTATGATTTATTTCAATCAGCATTAACAGCCAATCAGCATGTGATCATGATAAGGTGGATGCTGGAATTTTGGAGTATGGGTGGAAAGGTGAGGCAGATAGTGGACATCATCCCCCATAGGGACGATGTTTCCAGATACTGCTGTTTGCATAGGCACGAAGAGGCTTCCTGGGGTCGGGGGTGACTGGAAATCCCACCTGGCTCCGTCAGTGGAGATTGTCCTGTCCTCCCCAGGACTCAGAAACATAGACATGTTTGTCTTTCCACAGTGTCAGAATTTATTGAATAACAACAAATCACAAGCTACAGTGGTTTTCTTGGCTACACTTTGTCAAGTAGTCCTGATTTCCCTTGTTAGCTGGATGTTGGCAATCACAGATTCTAATCTTAATCAATTACTTAACTCTAATCTTAATTACTAATATTAGCTCTCGGATCACACATTACACTTCATGTAGTAATATATACTAATAACTTTATAGATTGTGGTGGTTGGAATGGGTGTTCATATAGGTTCAAGTATTTGAACACTTGGTCCCCAGCTGGTGGTGCTGTTTGGGAGGTCATGGAATCTTTATCTTTAGGAGGTGAAGCCTTGCTGGAGGAAGTGTGTCACTGGGGGTGGGGTTTAAGAGTTTATAACCTTGCTCCACTTCCAGTTTGCTCTCTCTGCTTTGGCAGTTAAAGATGTGATCTCTCAGCTTTCAGCTCCTGACACGGTGCCTATGGCTTCCCACCATGACGGACTCTTATCCTCTGGAACCTTAAGCCCAAATAAGCTCTTCCTTCTCTAAGTTGCCTTGGTCATGGTGTTTTATCACAGCAACAGAAAAGTATCTAACACATAGATGGTACCTTTTTACTTTCAGCTGTGCCTCATGGGTGGGGATGGACAGGTGGTATCTAAATGCACAAGACTCAGAGTCATTAGTCTTTATTTGTACTGAAAATGGAGCTAAATACTGCTCTCTAAATTGGAGTCACCTAGAGCAAGGCAAAGCTTGTTCCACACTTTAGAGCAGGGCACAGCCTGACCCACGCAGCAATTCAGATGTCCAAAGGGGGAGTGAACACTAAACTTTCTCAGGAGGGGTGACTTTTAAAACCTCACCTTGTCTGCTAACCAGGACCTCTGGCCAGGGCTGAAAGGACAATATGACAGAAAATGCATGGTCTTTAATTCTTTTATACTCTTCTATCAGGAAGGCCGGGTGGAATTTCCTTCACTGTGGGATAGTTGGAGGCAGATGGTTTGTTTTAACCTAGGGGAATCTTCTCCCAAAGACACGCTACTCAAATTAGAGATAAGGAAAGCTGTCATCAGACCTGTTTTGGAAAAGACGGGAGTGTCTTCTCTTGCAGCAGGTTGGCAGGCCTCCACGCCCTCTAGGAGATTTCCAGATCGTGCCTGGTCCCCACAGGTGCATCTAGGGCTGCCTTTCCAACATCAGTAGAAAAAACTGGCCAAGCTGCCAGGTGGCCCCTGGGGTTTTCTGTGTAGAACAACCACACCCTTGATGGGGAATGCCCAGACTGCAGTATCTATACCATCCTGGCAGGAGAGAAGACATTCTAAAGAGATACTTGTATCCTTCCCTTTGGGTATCACTATTGAAATAATGGATCCCAAGACATTGAAATTTCCCCTGGAATCCCATGCTGAGAAAAGGAAAAGGCTGAAGCCTGGTGCCAGCTGGATGGGGATCCTGGGAGAGATCTCACCCAGTTTTGACAACTCAACAGACCACTTGGAAGGAAAGGAGCTGAGACAGTGATGACGGGCGGGACCGCACCTTGACCAGAACTGCTGAGTTGTGCAGCAACTTTCCTCCTTTTAAACCTAATCCTCATGTCAGAACCCCAAGGATGGACTCAGGCAGGCTCCGGCAAGAGGGTCACTGGACCTCTTTGTTCCTCTTCCCAGTGTGGTCACATAGAATAAATCACCTTTCTCTGCTTTTATGATGACTTGTCTCTTTAATTGGCCTATTGGGGACAGGAGGCTGAGCATGGCTTGTTAGGGCTTCCAGGGTCCAGGCTGACACTAACAAGTCCAGTAACAAGAGGAAGAGCTGGTAGAGAAAGGGGTTACCTGGGAGTCTGAAGGCCCAAAAGGAGCCACAAATGAGCCTGCAGGAAAGACCTAGTTGCCAGCTGGGACTGGGACTTGAGGGGAGCATTATAGTAGCCCCAATAAAGATGGCCACAAAGGTGGGTCTTATGTCTGTGCAGAGGGTGGCTATGCTTCTTGAGCAGAACAGGTCAGACCCACGGCCAGATTAGCAGCAATGACTTCCATCACAAGGGTGGGAGAGCTCTGCAGGAAAGGCCTGGGCCAGTGGCCCAACACTCTTGCAGACACCAGCTCACTTGTGACTAATCAGCTCTTCTCATGAGAAAGGACTACAGCCCCCAAGAGGGTGGCCAAGTTTTCCCACTTGCCTTGTCTCATTTATTTTTCTTACATAGTTCACCTGCATTGGGAACTTCAACTAGACAATAAACCACAAGCTTGTAAAATTAATTCTTGGAAACACCGTTCTGCTGGCATTGTGACTGTACTTAAGGACTTGAACAGTCATGTAAAAAAATGGGAATGATCTCCAGTCACAAATCTGGATTAAGGTTGAAAACTACTACCTATGCCCAAACCTACAAGATTATGCCTTTGGCTGTCCCTCATCCTTCGAAAATCCTGACGCTGCTTTAATCCGGGGGTTACCCGACCTCGTGTATCCTCTGATGTATGTCAGATGAATAAAGTCTTTATTCTCTATGCCAGTACCCAAAATAACTTCCTTTTGATACTTCTGTCTCAGAAAAATCAGTCTGGAAAGTCATTTGGGTTGTCTGCCCCCAAAGTCATTTTTGAGTCTAGTGGCAGTTGGCCAGGACATTGTAGGAGGAGTAAAGAAAAGTCTCTTTATCATGACATTGAACTTTGTGAGGATGCTTTTCCCCCCATTACGTTTATTTATTTATTTATTTGTGTGTATGGATTTGTGCATGTGTATGTATGGGGGGGGCAGGCACATGCTGCCATGTTTGTGTGAAGTCAGAGGACAACTTTTGGAGTCCGTTCTCTTCTTCTACCCAGAATGTGATAGCTAATTTTGATTTGGTTGTCAGCTTGACACATACGGAAAGAAAGGACCTCAACTGAAGAACTGCTTCCATCAGACTGGTCTGTGGGGCATTTTCTTGATTGCTAATTGATGTAGGAGGGTCCAGCCCACTGTGGGCAGTGTCATCCCTAAGCAGGTGGGCCTGGGCTGTATAGGAAAGGTAGCTGAGCAAGCCAGGGGAAGCAAGCCAGTACGCAGCACTCCTCCATGGTCTCTGCTTCAGTTCCTGCCTCCATGTTTCTGCCTTGAGTTTCTGCCTTGGCTTCCCTTGATGATGAACTGTAACCCATAAGATGAAATAAACCCTTTCACTTTTGGTCATGCTATTCATCATAGCAACAGAAAAGCAAACCAGGACACTGTGGGTTCTGGGGATTGAACTCAGGTTGTCAGGCTTAGCAGCAGATGCCTTTATCTGCTAAGACATCTCACCCACCTGAATGCTTTCCTAACAACAGTGCTGTGGAAGATTCTGTGAGATATATGGGATCTTGAGGTGAGGTGACTTTCCTGTCTTAGAATCCATCTGTCAAGAAAGGAGGTGGAATGGAATAAGGTAGAAGAAGTTTAAAGATAAACTCCTTCTTTAAACTAAGAACATAAAAAAAAAACTAGTGCTTGGCTGAGCATAGTGGCACAAGCCTGTAATCCCAGCACCTGAGTGTCTGAGGAAGGAGGATTGCAACATATTCCAGGCCAACCTGAGCTACAGTGTGGGACCCTTTATCAAAAAAAGAAAGAAAGAAAGAAAGAAAGAAAGAAAAAGAAAGAAAGAAAGAAAGAAAGAAAGAAAGAAAGAGAAAAGAAAGAAAGGGAAGAAAGAAGGAGGGAGGGATGGATGGATGGAGGGAGGGAGGCAGGAAGGAAAGGAGGGAAAGAAAGAAAGAAGGAAATAGAGCATGCTTTATAGTGCATGTTTACTTAATTTATGACCCAAGCTCTATTCTTCTGGAAAAAATCCAGTTATTCTGGGGACCCCATGAAGTCTCTAGGTCTTGCCAAAGTGTTGGGTAGGGGAAAGACACGACTCCTTCAGGCAGGAAGATTTCCACTACACCTGTGCTGGGTCCCTTTGTTGAATGTGACCAGTCTCTAGGGTGTTTCCCAGAAATGCCTGGAAGAATTTCCCCTCTGCTCACAGGATCACAGTCTCACATTTCCTCTCTTCCCCAAACACAAGACTATCTGCAATCTGGGGAAAATCGCCTTTAATGTTGCTCCAGCTGCAATTTTAGGAATTCTGAGTGTAAAGACACAGCCTTTAGAAAGGCTTCTAAGGCAGGATTCCTTTGTGATTGCTGCTGCTGCTGCTGCTAGAGCAGGAAGCACTCTTAACCACTGAGCCATCTCTCCAGCCCCCTATTCACAACTTGAGAAAGATTGCTAACTTTGATAAATTACATTGGACAGTGCAAGGAGGTGGGTTTGTGATGGATAATCTTCACTACCAATTTGACTGGATTTGGAATCAACTAGGAGATGTGTCTGGGAGGACTTATAGAGCAGCCTAACTGAGGAGGGAAGTCCCACCCAGCCTGACTGTTGGCAGACCCATCCCTGGCTGGGGAAGTGAGCTAAGTACAAGGGAAAAAGGAGAAAGTGGATTGAGCATCAGCATTTCCCTCTCTCTGCTTCTGCTTCTACCAAGATGTGAAGAGGTGAGTTCAGCCCACATGCTTCTGCCACCACAGAGCTGCCCATCCCCACCCCTTCCCTGCCATGATGGATTCTACCCTCTCAATCCATGAGCTAACATAAAATCGTCCTTCTCTAAGTTGCTTCTTGTCAGATACTTATCACAGCAATGAGAAAAGTAATTACCACAGAAGGCCAGTTTTTAATAGTTTGAAGTGACTCTGGCTGTGATTTTTCATTGTTGTATGATGAAACCCCATGCCAGCCTTTCTTCAGCCAATCCTTCCCTCTTTCCTGGCCTTGATATGATGTCCCTTCCTTCCCTGGGTAGATCCTCGGCTGTGCATAAGGGCCTTCCTGACCCACCCTTACTAATATTCCAGTCTTGGGTATCAGACCCAGCTATGGCCCCACTTTGGTGACCCCACTGAAGGCTGCTCAGATTCACCACTGTGTTGAAATAGCCCAGCTGGTGTAGAACAGAGAGAGCAGCTCAGTTAGCAGGAACCCAAACACAGGCTCTGGAGTCACTTAAACTAGGACAAAAGCCTCCATTGCTGTAGCTTGGATCTGCATGTCCTCCAAAGGCCAAGTGTTAAAGGACTGTTCCCACATGGCACATTGGGAGATGATGGAACATTAAGAGGTGGGGCCTAGTGGGAGGTCAATGGTCACTGGGAGAACAGTGGAACCTCTTTCCTCTTTTGCTCCCCAGCCACAAGGAGCCATCAAGCCCCCTCACCATGATGCTCTGCCATATGCTCAAAGCTATGGCGGGTAGGGTGGGGAGTGGTACTGAAGTGAAGCTTCTGAGACCGTAAGTCAAGACAAACTTTCATGACTGCCTGTAACTGCAGCTCCAGGAGATCTGATGCCCTCTGCTGGCCCCCACAGGCACTCCAACACATGTGGCATACATTCACACATACACATAAATAAAAGTAACTAGGCATGGTGGCAAACACTTTTAATCCTAGCACTCAGGAGGCAGATGCAGGTGGATCTTTCTGTGACTTTCAGTCCAGCCTGGGCTATATAATGAGTTCCAAGCCCACTAGGGCTACATGGTGAGACCCTATCTCAAAAATAAAACAAAAATAAGACCAACAAACACTGGTTTGCCTATGGTGGGTGAAGAGGATCAGAGACTGGGTCCTAGGAACTTGTAAATCAAATCTCTGTTTCATCCAGCCCGTTATTTAAAACTCCGTTACTATTAATAATACAGAACGACTTGAATTTTAAAAATAATAACACTGCAAAATGAATGCAGTGCTAATTAGATGTAATAGTAATTAGTATTTCTGGAGTCCTGTTTCCAGAGGGGAAGTAGTGGTAAATACAAGAGGGTAATGAATTCTTCTGCTGGATTAATTGACACTTTCTGCGTCATCTTGGCTGACAGAGTGCTAGACATGTAGGAGAAACATTGTTGGTCCAAGCAGAAATATCAGAACCAACTTAAAAAGGTCAGCGCATCATTAAATGACTTGAGATACTCCGTACCCATTTTTTCAAAATGAGGTGGAGTTCCTTGCTGTGTCCTGGGAAGACAGCTTTTGTTCCTAATGCCTGGCACACAGATGGAGTCGATATAATTATAGTTATTGAATGAGGAAGTGAATCCATTGTTAAACGAACAAAAGTAAACTGTTCATAGGACAGAATTCCATTTATTGTCTAAAAATGGATGCAATGACTTCAGATATATTTATTTTTCATATCTGTATAAACACAGAAAATATCTGGATGTATACGTGCCAAACTGTGACCATGGTTACTACCAACAAAGCACAAAGAAGATGGAGAGGGGATTTTTCACTTGAGATAAAAACAAACCAGGCTCTAGATAGATAAATGCTCAAGGAACAAAAAACGTGAGCAAGAAATGGAGCGTCATATCAATACAATTATATCTTATAAGACAGTCAGCATAAATGTTCTTTTTAAAAGTACAAGAGGAGGTTCTGCTAGTAAAGGCACCTGCCACCCTGACAACCTGAGTTCATTCCCCGGGATCCACACAGTGAGAGGAGGGAACTGATTCCTAAAAGTTGTTCTCTGACTTCCTCCTGTATGCCATGGTGCATGTGCCCACAAACACACACTATCACATGCAAATAAATAAAATGTACTTTTTAATATAATTTTTTATTATTTTTTTATTTTATGTGTATGCATGTATTGCCTGCATGTAGGTGAGTGCACCAATGTCGTGAGTGTGCCCTGCGTGCCCACGGAGGTCAGAAGAGGCTGGTGGATCCCCTGGACTGGAGTTACAGACAGTTGTTAGCTGCCATGTGGGTGCTGGGAAAATATGTAAAACCTATAAATGACTTTTGCCTGATTTTTGTTGTTGTTTGGTTTGTTTGTGACAAGGTCTCACATAGCCCAGGCTGATCTCAAGTTATGTAGCCCAAGCTGACCACAAGTTATGTAGCCCAGCTTGACCTGGAACTCCTGATCCTCCTGTCTCCACTGAGTGATGGGATTACAAATGTGCATTGCCATATTCAGTGATGACTGTCGTTTTCTTTTTAAATATTTTTTTACCTATTTATTTTTATTTTATATGTATGAGTGCCATGATGATCTTCTCGACAGACCAAAGCATTAGTTAGCAGCCATGATCAGGCAAGTTCTATATAAATAGACAAACATCACATTCTGAGTGCACATTCATGAAAGGGTTTATATGTCCCAGAAGACAGTGGGACAGGATCAAAGGCAAGCTCAACTATCAAGAATATGTTGGGGGTGGGTTGGAGAGACGGTTCAGTGGTTAAGAGCACTTCCTGCTCTTTCAGAGGACCCAAGTTTAGTTCCCAGCACCTATGACGGGTGGCTCACAATTGTCTGTAACTCCAGCTCCATGAGATCCAATGCCTCTGGCCTTCTTGGGCACCTGCACTCACATGCATATACTGACACTCACATTCACACATACATTATGGTTAAAAAGTAATAAAAATAAATCTAAAAAGAAAAAATGATAGGTAGCCTCTCTGGGCAGCCTTGCAGGCAGCAGAGAGAGGAAGTTAAAGGTACAGAGCACATGCCAGCATATGAACAAATAGGGCAACATTTTGAGGATGTCTGAAGTGTTTTGAATAAAAAATGTCCCCCATACACTCATGGACACTTGGTCCCCAGTTGGAGATGCTGTTTTGGGGGGAAAGGGTTTATTTGATCTTTTACTTCCAGCCCATCACTGAGGGAACTCAGGGCAGTACCTCAAGCAAGAGCTGAAGCAGAGACCATGGAGGATGCTGTTTACTGACTTGTCACCCCTGGCTAGCTCAGTTACTTTTCTTATATAGCCCAGGTCCACATGCCTAGGGATGGTACCACCCACAGTGGGCTGGGCCTTCATACATCAATCATCTATCAAGACATAAATTAGCAATTAAGAAAAATGCCTCGCAGACATTGCCACAGGCCAATATGATGAAAACAATTCTTCAGTTGAGGTTTCCTCTTCCCAGATGACTCTAGGTTTGTGTCAAGTTGATGGCTGATGCTAAGTATGACATTGCCAAAAAAGTAGGATCTCTTTTGAAGGGTAAGAGCTCTGATAGAATGGATTAACAAACCAATGGGCATTTTATCCAAATAAAGCTGAATCCTACAGCAACAAGAACAAGTCATCAGAGACAAGGCATTCCAACCTCTTCAGAACAGCCAGCTCCCCGAGGCTATGAGGTCACTTCTGCATGGTCTTAGAGGAAAGTGAGGCCTCTAATAAGTCTGCACCCAACAATTTCATCTTTCATGAGCAGAGAAAACACATGTATTCTTTTCAGAGCTTGAACCTACAATAGACAGGGTAGGCAAAGCACAAATCTGGGTACACAGGAGGCAGCACACAAGTCAGAATCTTTCCCTCAGAGCTGTTCATCTACTAAGTCCTGTAACTTAGACAGTGTGTCTGAAACCTTTATTGAGTAATACTTGCTAATATGGAAGCGTCTTTAAAATGTGTGATATATAATATACATATATTCTATTTATACATACTATGTATAAATAATTTTTCTAGCAAGAAGTCCTGAGCAAAGGCTGGGGAGATGGCTCAGTGGATACACGTGCTTGCTGCACATGTATGAGGACTTGAATTCAGATCTCTAGCACCTACATAAAAGCAGGTTATGGTGGACCATTCTTATAATCCCAGTGCTGGGGGTAGGATAAGAGACAGGAGGCCCTTGGGGACTCATTGGCCAGCCTGTCTAATTATAATAGCAAGTTTCAGGTTCAATGAGAGACCCTGCCTCAAAAACGAAGGTGGAGGGGCTGGAGGGCTGGCTCAGTGATTAAGAATACTGGCTTTCTTGCAGAGGACCAGGGTTTGGTTCCTACTTCCCATGTGGAAGTTAACAATCATCTGTAACTCTGATTCCAGGGTATCTGATGCCTTCCTATGACTTCTGCTGGCATTTCACACATGTAGTACACTTACATACATGCAGAGGGAGAGCAATTGAAGAAGCTACCTGAAGCTGACCTCTAGCCTCCACATATTTGTGTACCTGTACCCACATGTGCATACACACACATGCACACACACTCAGACACACATACAGAGAGTCCTGAGAAAAGATTTACAAAGATATTGGTTATCATAAGGAGAAATCAGCAATAACACTAAATATCCAAACAAGGGGGAGGTGGTTCCTTAAATCACTGTGCATCTATACTCAGTGGCCAATGAACATTCCTGGTGTGTTCTCCAGGACATATGACAGGATTGCATTCCTGACCCATTATGGCTGGGGGCAGTCATACAACCTATTCTGACCAGTTATCTGTAAGCAAAGTAACCTGTGCCTGTTCTAATCCAAGTGTTTAGTTACCAAAAGCTATACCTTCCAGACCTGTGTACTCACTGTGCCCAGCAGGGTTGTAAATATGGCTGTTCTTTGTCCCAGACCTGGAAATAATGCCAGCATCAATCTAGGGCAGTAGACTCCCTACACATAACTTGAACGAAAGCCAAGCTGAACAATTTGTTTGTTGTTCTTACCTGAGGTGTTAGGGTCACAGCCTGGGCCCAGCCGCCTTAACAAACTAGGCTTGGTCTCCCATCTCCAATAGACCAATTAAACAGACATGTAAGTAAGAAGCAGAAAAAGGAGATTTAGTCAACATGGCCACATTGGAAAGAGGAACAGACTTTCAG
The DNA here is from genome assembly GCF_000622305.1 of Nannospalax galili. Lineage (NCBI taxonomy): Eukaryota > Metazoa > Chordata > Mammalia > Rodentia > Spalacidae > Nannospalax > Nannospalax galili. Next base: position 2,563,905 of record NW_008352479.1, on the reverse strand, counting down.
TGGTTCAGGTTCAAATAGAAGGCAAGAGGCACACAGGGCTAAACAGCCCTGGTCAGGGCTGGTCACCCCATCATCAATGTCTCAGCTCCAGTCTCCTCAAGGCAGTCTGGAAAGTTGTTAGAACTATGTGAAATCTCTTCCTGGGAGACATGCTCTCTCCTTGGCTGGTGCTAGGCTTCAGCTTTTCCCTTCTCCCAGCCTGAGACTCCTGGAGAGATTCCAATTTCCATGGGAACTATAGTTTCAATAGCCAAATAGTCAAAGGGAGGGGCACAAGTTTCTCTTTAAAACATCTTCATTCCTGTAAGAATGGTTACATTAGGGCAACATAGCCTGGCCTGACCTGACAAGTAGGAAGGAAGCACGATGCATCTGCCCAGGGGTAAATAAAGCTTAGTGTGTGGAGACGACAGTGGCATATATTGATAATTCACTGGTACATTAAAAAGCAGCCTGGGGCTGGAGAGCTAGCTCAGCAGTTAAGAGCATTGTCTGCTCGTGTAGAGGACCCAGGTTCAATTCCCAGCATCCACACGACAGCTAACAATCATCTATATAATTCCAGTTCCAGGGGACCTGACCCCCTTTTCTGGAAGGTATCGCATGCATATGGTACACTGACATACATGCAGGCAAAGCACTCATACACATAAAATACAATAAAATAAATAAAAGCAGTTACATTGAAATGTACATTTGATTATCTTTTTTTAAAAAGACTTACTTTTTATTTTTTATGTATGTGTGTGTGTGTGTCTGCGTGCATGCCACTCATGTGCAGGTGCCCACAGAGGCCAGAAGGCGTTGGATTCCCCTGGATTTAAAGTTACAGGCAGTTGTTAACCACCCAACATATTGGAAACTTTTCCATATTTTACTTAATTATACGAAAAAGGAATTCTATTCAATATGGTAATTTTAAAAGATCTATTTTATTAGTTTTTATCTATGTGTGTGAGTGTGGAATGGGGGTGTGTGCACCTGCATGTGGGTGCCTGCAAAGGCCAGGGGCATTAGATCACCTGGAGATGGAGTTACCAGTGGTTTTGTGCTGCCAGACATGAATGCTGGGAACTGAACTTGGGCTCTCTGTAAGAGTAGTGTGTGCTCTGAACCACTGAGCCATCTCTGCAGCCCCATGATAGGGTAATTTTTAATCCCTTAAAACTTTGTAGCATTTGCCAGAAAAATTGGGTGGGCTTAGTAACATTTTGGCCCCTTTCCAATTTCACATGTGTTATTTGTCCTCTCTAAAACTTCCTGTTTCTTTTTCCAACTTGATCATTTGAGACTTTGCAAATGAGTTTTTCCTTCTGACCTCCAAATTTATTTTTAGGGCTTTTTTCCTTGTGTGTGTGTTTGTATGGTATGTGTATGTGTGTGCATGTGCGTGAGTGCTGGTACATACAGTGCATGTATGGAATCGGAGGACAACCCTGGGTGTTGGTCCTTATCTTCCACCTTGTTTGAGACAGGGTCTCTTGTTCATTGCTGTATAAATGCCAGGCTAGCTAGCCCATGACATCCCAGGGCCTCTCCTGCCTCTGCTGTTTCAATGCAGGAGTACTGGGATTACTTACTTGCATTGCCCTGTCCTGCTTTCCATGAATTCTAGAGATCTGAATTTGGCTCTGAGGAACAAGTGCTTTACTCACGGAGCCATCTCCCCATTTTTAGTTTTACATACTGTCCTAATTTGCTTCCTATTGCTGTGATAAAACACTGACCAAAAACAACTTAGGGAGAAAAGTACATCTTACCACTTTCAAGCGACTTTCCATCACTGAGGGGAGTCAGGCTGGAAATCAGGGCAGGAACCTGGAGGCAGGAACTGAAGCACAGACTGTGGAGGAACACTGCTTACTGGCTTGCTCCCTCTGCTCTGTGTTCAGCCTGCTTTCTTATACAACCCAGGACCACCTACATAGGGGTAACACCACTCACAGTGGGCTGGGCCCTCCTACATCATTCAACAATCAAGAAAATGCCTCACAGATGTGGCCACCTGTGACTCTGAAGAGGAAATTCCCCAAATGCAGTTCTCTCCTCCCAGGTGTGTCAAGTTGACAACCCAACACAACCATAACACATACTGTTTCCCTCAGTGACACAGAGCTCTGCTGAGCTTGCAGGCACCAGCAACATCATCATTGCCAGTGTTGTTCCAAAGTGTCTGCTCCATCTAATTGCGACTGACTGAACTTGTCACAGCTGCTCGACTTGTGTCCCTTACCCCTCCAATAAGAAAAAAAAAAGAACTGGAAATGTAATTCAGCAGCAGAGTATTGCCTAACATGTGCAAGGCCCTGGGTTCAACCCCCAGCACCTCAAGACAGGGTGGTGGGTGGAGGGATAGAGGACAAGAAAGAAAAACATACTGGTGTCCTGTTCCGTTCCTGTCTCTTCACATCTATTATTTACTTTAATGTTCTTCTTTTTTTCTTTTTAACATTTTTGAGTTGAAAGCACAGTTTATTTAAAAAACATACCCTGGGGCAGGAGAAATGCCTCAGTAGTTAAGTGTGTGTCTCTCCCTTCCCTCGTGGGCAGTTGGCCACCGACCCACAAGAACAAAGGAAGCAGAAGTGACGAACGGGGTCAGGATAGCCAGTGAGCATGATGGAAAAGACCTTCCAGGAGTCAGTTTCAGTGAGACAGCTCGTTTATTCAGTGGGGGTCAGGGAAAAATATAGGGTGGAGATGGCAGCCAAAGCTTCACCTGATAGGTGCTCATAGTATGCTTTATTTGAATGTGGTAGGAGGACCCTATCATCTGGCTATAGGGCAATGCCTAATTGTAATAAAGAGAAAACCTAGGGGGAGGTTTTTGTAGGTAGCTATGCCAAGGTCATGTTCCAAATAAGGCCAGGCATCTGTGCTTGGAGGCACTTTCCAGATAAGGTCAGGCAGAGAGCAGGAAGCCCCCACTGAGAAAGGAGTCCTCCATACAGCACCAAGATTCTTAGAGCTATCCGGACATGGTGGACTGCAACCTTAACAACAGGGTTCCCCAACTTCTCCCCCTGTTTTGTTTTATAATGGAGAAGTGTCATCACAAGATTTAAGAGCCAACTCATCTATCTTGGGAGAATCCAAAGTCTGATCATTGACCATGACCTGATTGGTAGTAATTTTTGCAATGGTAGTAATTTGTTGGTGGAGAAATTGTATAAAACAGGGAGCAAGCATCAAAATAACACAGCATAATCAGGGGCCTAGTGATATTGTAACATTCCCCCCTCTGAAGAGGTAACCCCAAAATCTTTTTGGGATAAGAGCTCCCAAATGCTTTTAACGTTTTTGGCCTTTGGGACAGAGTATTTTGTTAAAAGTCCCAAGGACATTTTGACTTTCAGCCAAGAAAGAAACTGGCTACTTTTCTTCGGGGTCTTTTTACCCTAGCTGCCTAGCCAATTTCTAGCTCCTATTTTTATCACATCACCCTCTGAAGAGGCTTATCCAAATTGCCAATAGGGAATTGGAACACAAACTGCTCTGGCTTCTTCCATGCTGAACAGGGATGCAGGGTGAGGCAATGGTGGCACCACCTTCAGTGGGTCTATCTAAAAGACTCCCAAATTGTATAACTCTTAACTATAGGGAGAAAAGGAAGGTTCTTGACTGGTCTTGGGAGATGTGAAGGAAAAGTAAAGGCAAAAGTAGTTAGTATTACAATTTCTAAGCAGGGAACTAGAAAATGTCCAAATTAAAGTCCATTGGAATTTTTTGATGAGGGCTTCCAAAGGCATCCATCTAACAGGTTCCTCCTCATTTTTCTTTTGCCTGCCAAGGCTGAACTGATGATCAATGAACTCAGGATTTGTTGTCAGGTACTTTGATAACTGTTGGAGTGGCTAGAATCAGCTCCCTCATAAATGGCCTCTAGATAGGGAAAGAAAACAAATTTAGCCATCATTTTAGAACAATAGTGAGTTGTTTCCCTCAGCTGCAGGTGGGCACTACAGTATTGCAGACCAAGAATTGAAGTCTTACAGATGAGTAGCATTGGCTTACTAGGAACAAATCATCAATGAGAAATAATTGTCTAAATAACATAAGAACTTAAGTCTAAAGTCTGGGATGTGTAATCCCTTGAACTCTTAAAAAAATATGCTGATGACTTTAATCTTTGGTTATACTTTCCTTTTGGGTGTTTAAGGCCATACAGTTGGCCCTGATAAACCAATTTATTTTTACTTTTCAGGTCGTTTGAGGATCTGGTCCTCAGGGGGGTCACGTGGACTTTGGGGGGAGCCCCTGGCTCCTCAGGCTTTTCTCTACCAGTTCCATCTGCATGAAGATAAGCCAAGAGGTCCTGCTTGACCTGGGCTTCGCTTGGAAGCATGGAGGAAATGTTTCCTCTGTGTTGACCCTCCTCTTTGCAGACTGGACACTGGTTCAAATCTATCTTCTGGGGTCTCCATGGCCTCCCCGAACAAGGTGACTCACCAAAGTTACAGGACATTTTGAGATATTCTCCATAGCACCTGGAACTTTGTTTGACCTTGAAGGGCAAGGACCAAAAAATTGTCCTTTAATTCCCTCTGACCAGGTTAGTATAGGCCTCAAAGTCTGGCTATTAAACATCCAAGAAGGTTAGTTACACCAATCTGGTGTTTTTAATTACCATGTCCCATGTAGACAAATTGGGCAAAAATTTTAAAATAAACCTTTATGAAACATTCTTAAACTAGTTGACTAAGCTATGACCTTAGAAATTTTAAGATCCTTTTTTTTTTTAATGCTTGATAAATCGTAACAATCCTACACAGACCTCCATCACTTGCTTAGGCTTTCTCATTCTTTACAAAATACCTCCACTCCTGTATCCTTCTAACATCTTTTACCTTACCATTTTCTTTCTTAATAACCATGAGACATAATATCATTAACAAATAAACTTTCCATCTGTTGTGAGAATATTTTTCTGGGGATACTAAGCAATGTTTTTCCCCTTTTAAGGGTTTAGTATCAAACCAAGGTTTGATTATATTAAAGTTTTCCTGGGGAACCAATGAATTTACTGAGCTTACTTATAGAGATGACTGAGGGATTCCTGAGGTGTATGAGTGATCTGAGCGTATGTACACTGGAAAGCCTTAACCCAGCATGGATCAAGCCTTTTCTTCCTAGCCTTCCCCGGATAATATACTTTAGTCCTCCCCAAACCCAGGAGACCA
>NW_008352479.1:2536062-2557890 GCF_000622305.1 Nannospalax galili | reverse complement strand
GAGATTTATTAAGAGTTATAGCACTGTGGAGAGACAGACAGCAGGGGTGGGGAGCTCTGATGAGAGTTCAGGCCCATGAGGCAGAGTGGGGTCCCTTCTTAAAGGTGTCAGAGGAAGGGGGAGGCTTTGTGGAGTCAGGCTGTCTCTGATTCCCCAGAAGGCAGCATGAGAGTAGGAGGAGGGGATCTTGCATTGCCAGGAAGGAACCTGTTACTCAAAGGATGTGGAGGCAGTGAGGAGGAGAGGCGCATCTCACTGAGGTCTATCCACTATCAGGGTGGGAGGATGTGTCTCTGTCAATAGCCCTCTGATGTTACAGATTCTGGAAACCTGAGGTCCAAAAACATCCCCTAGGGAAGTGAAAATGGCACCTACTTTCTGTCTTCTGGAATCCAGGAACTTGGGGAGTCTGTTAGGGGGCTAGAGATTCACAGACAGGTTCTAGGTAGGGGGCTTATAATTTCCTGAAGAGGCTGCTGCCAATGGTCATGGCCTGAGATGCATCTGGTCTGAATTCTAATAGACCCCATCATGCACCTGTGGGTTAATGGGTGAGCTCTACTCCACTGAGCAAGGCTGGATAACCCTGCACTTGCACAATCAGCTGTTGATCCAAGAGTTAGAAGATTATGAGCCTATGTTAAGAATCTGCCCTGTCTGTGTATAGCCTGCCCTGAACCTGGCTTCACACTCTAAAGACTCACATAGTGTGTTGAATAGTGGACCTCAAAAGGTATATCCAAGTTGTAATCCCCAATGCCCCTACATGTGGCCTTGTTTAGAAACTGTCTGCAGATGCAATTAATTCAAGGATCTTAATATGAAATAATTCTTTCAGGGCAGCCCTTAATCTGATGACTAATGTCCTTATAAGAGAGAACAAATGGGGCTGGGAAGATAACTCAGTCTGTAAAATGCTTTCTGTGAAAGCAGGAGGATCTGAGTTTGATCCCTAAAGCACTTTTAAAAAGACAGATGTGGCAGTATGTGCCTGTAATCCCAGTGCTAGGCAGGAGGAGACAGGTGGGGTCACTGGGCTCCCTGGTCAGGCAGCCAATTTCTAGTGAGAAACCTTGTTTCAAAACACAAAACAACAGCAATAAAAAAACAAGATGGGTAGCTTCCTGAGGAACAACACCTAACACAGAGGGTTGACCTCTGGCCTCCATAGGCACATATATACATGCACATACAGAAAGGGCAGGCAGAAGATGAGGAAAAAGAGAAATCAGGCCACTCACCCTGCTGCCTGTCCCTTGAGACAACCCCTGCTGTGTACACACAGGTCTCTGGGGAGTGGTGAGCAAGCCTAGTCCCCAAAAGATATAAAAGTCAGAGCAGGAGCCGGAGCAATGGCTCAGTGCACTGGATGCCCTTGCAGAGGTCCCAAGTTCAGTTCCCCATACCCACAAGGCAGCTTACAACTGTCTGTAATTCCAGTTCCAGGGAATTCAACACCCTCGCCCCCTTTGGGCCTCCGCAGGCATGTGATACACTTTTTTTTTTTTTTTAAGTCAGAGTATGTCCTATCTTTGGGGGATTTCTCTGAAAGGCTGCCCCATCATGTGCTGTCCATGGCAATGTCTGTCTTACCCTTTTACTTTAAGCTGTCTTTCCCCGTGTTCTCATAATACATGATGCTCTCCCCATGCAAGGCCCTACCATGCTACTTCTGGAGATGTGTCCTCCTGATGTTTTCTGTTCTCAAGGCCTCATCATGGCCCTGTGGTCACCAGACTCTCTCCTATTAAAGCTCTTTTCTGAATGGTAATTTGTGTCAACTTCCTTCTCCACCAAACCAACCCACCCAGCAGTTCCTTCTTTTCTAGCACACAGAGAAGGTGATGCAATGACAGCAGAGGATTTTGGAGTGATTCCTCAAGTCCAAACATCATGAATGACAACCCACAGAAGCTAGGAGAGAGGCATGACGCAGATCTACCCTCCACCTGCCCAAGAAACCAATTCCAACGGCACCCTGATGTTGGACCTCCAGTCTCAAGAACTGTGAAATAATAATGTTGCTTTAAACCACACTTTGTGGCAGCTGGTTATGGCAGTGTCTTTGTCCATTTGGGATGGCAATAAATTGCCCTGGACTAAGTAGTTTGTCAGCAATAGGAATGTACTTCTTGTAAGCCCTGGAGGCTGGAAGACTGGGGTCAGATTGTTAGCAGGGTCAGGCTCTAGTGAGGCTTCTTTTCCAGGCTATAGCTGATGACTTCTCACTGTGCCCCCACATGGCAGAAAAGATGAGCAGCTTGGTGGCATCTCATCATACAATCACTTGTCTCATTCATAAAATGTTCTCCCACTGTCCACTCCCACATACGACCCCCCCACCAGGTCTTGCTGGCACACAGTGATAAACTCCAGAACCTTACTTGAGATGCAGTCTATTTCTTTTCCATACAGTTGTGCTGGGATCTGACTCTAGTTGTTGATCTGGATACAGCCACAAATGGGGAGCAAAGTCCTGAGGCAAATGAGTACCTCTTTGTGAAGCAAGGATTCAAGTGAGGTCAATATGGTCTTCAGGCAAGGCTACATGTGATATTTGGATGAGAAATATCCTGTATACCTAGGTATTGGAATACATTGTCCCCAGTTGATGGCACTGTTTCGGAGGTTATGGAATATTTAGGGGGTAGAGCCTTGCTGGAGGAAGTGTGTCATTAAGGGCAGGCTTTGAGAGATCATAGTTTCACCCCACTTCCAATTTGCTCTCTTTGCTTGCTCTACTTCATGTTTGTGGTTGGAAATGTGATCTCTCAGCTTCCTGTTCCAGCCACCATGCCTGCCCCTTGCTGCCATGCCTCCCCACCATGATGGACTCTAACCTCTCTGGAACCATAAGCCAAAATAATCTCTTCCTTCTCTAAGTTGCCTTCATCGTGATGTTTTAGCAAAGCAAAGAAAAAATAGCTAATACATACACTATTCTCCTCCACTGGGGGTAGAGAGATGAGAGAGGGGTTGAGGTGACTTTGCTGAACAGAACAGAAGCATTCAGGGAATTTAGAGGCTCAAGATTTTCAATACTTTTCCCACTGAAGGTCTCAACACCAACTCTTTCCTAAGTAAACTTTTTTACTCTTCTCAACCATCGGCCTTCATAAACAGATTCTGGGTCTGATTTTCAGCACATTCTGACTCACAGCTCCAGCAGATAAGGACTTTATTAGGAGCTATTGTAGATGTGTTAGAAGTCATGATAATAGTTATAACTGAAAACCTGGAGGCAGTGGTTGGAAGAGGATATAAAAGGGTTTTGTTCATGCTGGTAATTTTACATTTATTAACCTAAGACTGGTTAAATGGTTCTGTCAACTTTGGGGAAATTTGTCAATGTCTATAGTTACAAAGTGTCGACTTTTCTGTGGGTGACATGTTAATAGAAATTATACTTACAAAAAAGTTCTGAAATAATTAAAAGCAACTGTGGAAAATTTCTGGCTTCAAAATGTTGAAAGCTGACTTCATTGAGCCAGTTATTTCTTTTCATATTTTGCTACTCTCACCATAAATAGCCAGAATGTTCTGCACCTATCTTAATATCATTTCCATCACAACTTAATTGGCACTGCTGTCCTAGTCTCCTAGGATGTGGCCTTGTAATTAATCTTTTAGAAATCATAGACTCGCCCAAGTTTTAAATGCTAACACTTTGTTTGAAAAAGGCCAGCCCAGAAGAGTAAGTGTGGAGGAAAATAAAATATGGGAAGATGAGGGGATGACACACTGGCCACCTGTGGTGGTTTGAATGAGAATGGGCCCCTACAGGCTGGGGTATTTGAACACTTGGTCCCCAGTTGGTGGGGTCCCCAGTTGGGTCCCAGTTGTTTGGGAAGGTTAAGAGACCTTTAGGGGCCAGCCTTACTGGAGGAAGTGTGTCTCTAGGAGAGGACTTTGAGGTTGTATAGCCTTGCCCCACTTCCTGTTTTTCTCTCTGCTTCCTGTATACAGATGAATGTGACCACCAGCTTTCTGCTCCTGCTGCCATGCTTGCCTGTTGTCATATCTTCCCAGCCATAGAAGACTCAATCTCTGCAACCATAAGCCAAATAAACCCTTTTCTCCTCTAAGTTGTTTTTATTCATGGTATTTTATCACAACAACAGAAAAGCAACCAATACACCATGGCTTCTCAACAAAGCCATGGGGGACAGTGCAGGACTGTGGCAGACACAGTCCAGTGCCACTTCAAATATCCCCAGCCCCACTTTTTGCTCTCTATGAACCTCAGCAGCAGTAACCCAATGCAAATCACAACGAGGTTTACCCAGGTACAAACTGAGAATGTCTTCTGTGATGCCAATGGCATGGGATGACAGGAAAACCCACTCATCACTCACGCATGTACAATATGGACACTACTATCTGTGGGGCAATGGCAGCTGATGGAGTGCCCTTGCCAGTCTCCAGAAAGGCAGTTCTGAAAAGCGCCCTGGTGGTGCCTACGTAAGGAACTAAATCCCTAATAAACAAAAGAGTCACTGAGAAGAAATAAAGACGGCTTGTCTCCTGCTTCTTCTTGGTCTCTGGCAGGAAGACCTTATTTTTAACTCCAACAAGGTCCCTTCAGCTGACTTGCTTAGAGTCATATAGACCTGGACACCTTATCATTTGGAACCATAAGCCTATCAGCACCCATTTCTTTGTGTAAGTTGACCAATTCAAAGTTAGGGGAGGGGAACCACTAAAGCCCTTTAAACCATGCCCTGGAGAACACTGAATTTCAATTTCTGGGTCTCCTCTCCATGTGTGTGAGCTTCATCTTTCTGTATGAGTGTGTATATGTGTGTGTGATTCTTTATGTGTATGGATGTGATTATCTTTCAATAAAAGTTTGACTGTTGCTCTCTGCTGGTCTGAGATTTTTCCTGCTTTTTAATTCTTTAACTGACTGAGAAAACACACCCAATAATACCTTTAGACTGGTTAACAATATCACCCACAACACCTACTTAACAGCACATCTTCGAATTGGTCTTCCCTCTCCTTCATCCCCCTGCCTCTCGTACCTGTTCCTTGAGATCATTCCTCAAGTATTTTATTTACATGCTCTCTTTGCCTTTGGCTCTGTTCTTGGGGGAAAAAAACAAAGCAAAATCATCATTGAGCAGGATGTTCATCCAACATGCATGACAGATCACATCCAGAAACTACATCTCACAGTGCGACCCAGGAAGAGCTGATATGCCCAAATCTCTCCTGTCCCCATTTTCACCAAATCAAATCTTACTTCACACGAAGACAGCTCCCCATCCTCCTAGGTCATGTCATATGGCTCCTTGTTAACCAACAAGGAATCTGAGCTCACTTTCAAAGTGTGGTCTGATTGAGGTAGATGGGTCAGGAGAAAGGACAGATCAAAGCAATCCAGTGGGGCACTCAAGTTAAGTCCCACACAAGGGGAGAAACCTTGTTTAGAGAAACAAGAAAATTAAAAGTTCATGGAGTTTGAGAGTCTGTGAAGCATGCTTATGGAGAATGTATCCGGAAAGCTGTGGAGCTCACATATGGAGTACAAGAACTGGAGGTAAGAACACTTGGGGATGCTGGAGGCCTGTGGGTGCAGAAGGTCTGTGGACATGGGAGGCCTGTGGATGCAGGAGGCCTGAGGACAAAGGACACCTGGAAGCCATGGTAGGAATAAGGTCATCTAAAGAGAGAGAGCTGGGAAAAGTCCAGGTCAGAGCTCCCTTCTGAGTGGGGCAGAGGTTACAAAGGGAGAGAAACCACAGGGAGAAGACAGTTCGAGCAAGGAGAACGGAGTGGAGGCTCGTTGTCGAGTCCATAGGAGACGGGGGGATAGGAAAAGTCTGTAAGAACGTCAGATAGAAAGAAGAGTGAGGCTGGAGCAGTCCCGTCTAGCAATTAGGAAGTCATCTGTAAATCCCGAGAAGCGTTTGCTCTCAGATGTCAGTGGGAGAGGAATCAGCAGAAGGGAAGCATACCAGACCCCATCAACCTCCTAGGGAAACCGAACATCTCAGCAGAAAGAGGATGCTGTAGACACCAGAGAAAGGGAACGAGCTAAGGTCTACCGGACAGAGGAATCGTGATGCCCTCACTAGCTGAACCTAGTCGTGGGAGAGAGGGATCCCTCCCTGGATGGGAAAAAAGGGGCTGGCATCATTGAAGTTGTTGGCACAGGGTCACGAGATTGCTCAGAAGTGAGCTTGCCCATGCAAATTTGTACCCAGGACCTTCAAACTCTGCTACATCACACACTGGAGAGGAAAGCAAGGATCCAGGAAGGTTGTGTCAGACTGGAAAGGACTGGAGTTCCTGTGCTGTGAGAGGGGAAGCCCAGAGAAGAAGAACCGAAGGATGGGAGTGGAGAGAGGATTTGATGGAGGCAGGGGGAGGTGGTAGAGAAAGCCTTAGCCACACATGATGGCACCTTTTAGGACGAACACAGCTGGGGACACGTGACATTGTATCTCCGCTTCTCTTTACTTTCCAGTGTCAAAACTAGCAAGGATCTCTGACTTCCCCAGAAATCGGGTCATATCGTTCACCAAAATAGCATCGGTCTGAAGGAGCAGGTGGGTGCAGGGGCCTGAAATATTTCTCTCTAAGGATGAGAACCTTATATAATAAACAAGAAATATAAGTACTGCTGTGGAAATGGTAAAAGAATATAAAAGAAAAAGGTTCTTTTCCTTGTTTAAAACTTTTAAGTAATTATAGATTGATAAGAATTCAAATAAAATTGCTTAAGTGACACTGTGTTTCCCCCACCAACAGAGCAGAAAAAATATTTCTGGGCTTGGTGACTCATATCTGTAATGCCAGCACTTGAGAGGCTGAGACAGGAGGATTGCTGTGAGTTTAAGACCAGCCTGAACCTCAAAGTGAGACTATGTCTCAAAAGCAAGCACGATGCTAGGGAGATGGCATAGTCAGTAAAGTTCCTGCTGCATAAGCATGAGGATGTGAGTTTGATCCCCCAGAACCTACATTAAAAAGAAATTTTTTAAAAATAGACAAATCCAGGCGAGGTAGCACATGCCTTTAGTCCCAGCACTCAGGAAGCAGATGCAGGTGGATCTCTGTGAGGTTCAGGCAGCCTGGGGCTACAGGGAGATCCCCTCTCTCAAAAAAGTCAGGTGTAGTGGTGTATGCCTGTAATCCCAGCACTGGGAGGCAGAGACAGGAGACTCCCTGGAACTTGCTGGCCAACTAGTCTAGCTGAAAGACTGAGCTCCAGTTTCAGTGAGAGACCCTGCCTCAAAATACAAGGTGGAGAGTTATTAAGGAAGACACCTGACATCTACCTCTGTCCTCCACATGCATATGCACATACTTGCTGATACACACACACACATACACACACACACACACACACACACACACACAATTAATAACATTTATGCTGGTGGTGTGAAAGGCGGGGGGCTGCTAGGAGAACAGATCAAGTTATGCCTTTATGATAGAACACTGTTGATCTTTGACCTGCTCCTTCCAAATGTGAGAGAGGTACTCATATCCCTGCACAAGGGGCAAGCTGCCCCTTGATGGAGACATAGCATGCCATTAAGCAGAATTCCACTCAACTGTTAAATAAGAAGGATAAACATGTTTGTTCTCCAAAACCGCTAATAAGTGAAAAAAAAATCAGGTTGAAAATCAGAATGTACTACAGCACATCCTAAGACATTCATTAAATTTCAAAACAAATGCAGAGCAAATTACAGGTGTCTTTACATCTGCATTAATGTTGAAGGAGAGAAGAGTTCAGACAACGAGAAAACCAGTGTGGGGTGCCATTGACTGGTAATGTTTATTTAACAATGAGAATAGATTATGTGTCATTTGCATGCAAGCCTTCCATCACTATAACAAAATTCCTGAAGTAGTCAACTTATAAAGACAAAAGTATTTCCAGCTCAGTTATGGAGGTTCCAGATATAACTGGTTGGCTCTCTCCCAAACTTCCAGCAATCACTGCTCATGTTGATGTCTCCGTAGTTTTCCTTTATCCGAATATCATTACTCAGAACCATGCAGCGTGGGGCCTTCTCAGGCCAGCCTCTTTCAGTTAGAAATGTGCATTAAATTCTATCCACATCTCATTTGTTTGAACAAAGGTCCTCCCAAGGCCCACACATTGTCTTTACTGTTATGCAGGTGTATGTATAGGTGTTTGTGTGTGTGTGTGTGTGTGTGTGTGTGTGTGTATACACGAGTATGCAGGTGCACAGACACGTGTGTGTAGAGTCCAGAGGTAAATGTCAAGTATCTTTCATCTTAGGTTGTGTGTCTGCACATTTGTGTGCAGGTGCATGTACATATGTGTGTGGAGGCTACAGGTGGACATCGAGTATCTTTCTCAGTCTCTCTCCACCTTATGTTTATTTTTGTTTTGTGTGTGATGCATATGCACATGATTATGTGGGTCTGAGTGTCTGCACAGAGGCCAGAGGAAGATGTTGTGTCCTGATCTACTACTCTCTACCTTATTCCTCGAGACAGGGTTTCTAACTGAACCTTGTGGCCAGCAAGCAGCAACGATCCCTTTGTCTCCACCCCACCACCACAGTGCTAGGATTACAGGAGTGTGTGTGACCATGATCAGCTCTTTAGACAGGTGTTGGGATTCGAACTCAGGTTCTCAAACTTGTGTAGCAAGTGCTCCTACCCACTGAGCCATCTCCTCAGCCCCTTTACCTTATGTTTTTGAGACAGGTTCTCTCACTGAACCTGAAACTCACCAATTCAGCTATGCCAGCTGACCAGTGGGCCCTGGGGTCTTCCTGTCTCACCTCCCAGCACTGAGATGATAAGCTCATGTTACATCTTTTTAATTTCTTTTCATTTGGGATAGTCTCCCTTTATCCCTTTTTCTTTCATGGCATTGACCAAATGAAAAGACCTAATCAGATTCCTCCTCAATCATTCATCTTCTGAGACTAAAATTTACTCTAAATGTAAGTAGAAATCTGGGGCAAGAGCCTGCCATCGATATCATCATTTCAAGTTGCAATATATCAGGAGGCACAAAAGGTCTGGCTGCTCCATGGCTGCTGATGTTAAAAGCGTAAATTGATTTTAAAACAATTTTTAAGATTTACTTTTATTAATTTTAATTATGTGCATGTGTGCATGTGGAAGGATATGTGTGTGTGGGAGCAGTGTCCACAGAGGCCAGAAGAGGGTATCAGATCCCCTGGAGCGGGAATTGCGGGTGGTTGTGAGCCACCTGATGTGGATGCTGGGAACTGGACCCAGATCCTCTGGAAGAGCAGTATGTGCTCTTAATCATTGAGCCCTCTCTTCAGTCCCTTAAAACTCATTTTTTCAATACATATTTTTATTGAATTTTTGTGCATTTCATATATCTCCATCATATATAGAGCCCCCTCCCCTATCTGCACCTCCCATAGCCCTCTCACCAGATTTCATGCATTCTGTTACATATGTTAAGGTCTATCAAGTCAATTGTGTGTCCTCAGATGTCCCTCAATGTAGGTTCATCCACTGGAGCCTAGTCAACCTATCTAGCATCACTCCCTTAAAGAAGACCAACTCCCCCTCACCCAGAAGTAATCAGCTGCCAATAGTTCCTCAGCTAAGGTTGGGGCCTGCTGCCCATTTCCCCAGTTCTCTGCTGGGTTTTTGTCTGTTTTGAGTTTGCACGGGTCTTGTACATGCTGTCACTATTGCTGTAAGTTCACATGAGGAAGTTCCCAGAAGCCTAGAAAACGGTTTCCTTGTCCTTAAAATCATTTTGAAAGCATACAAAATACATAAGGAAGATGCTAAAAAGATATTAATGTTTTATAATATGAAAATCTAATTCTTAGAATTAGACTTTAAGGAAATCATGAACCTATTTATGGAAATTTTGGCATTTACTTCAGTGATCAATAATAACAACGCTGGACCATTCATTTTATTTAACAAGCATCCACTCAGCTCTTGATGTGTGTGAAACACTGGGTTAGGTACTGGGACAGACAACACATGACATTTGCATCACAGTGCGGATCATCACTCTGCCTGTTTCCCATTATTAATGATCTCTGTGTCTTCCCCCAGTGCCCATCATGCCCCACTCCCCGCAGAGGAGGATGCACTCAGAATTGATCTCCAATACATTTAACAGTAGCTTCTAATATAATTGCCATGAGGCCCTATAAAAGATAAACAAAGTGATTCTTTAGGGCAGTATATATTGATCACCTGCAACCCTGAACACAGAAAAGACCCAAGATATAGAAGATGATATTTGTTCAACAACAGAATTGTATCCATCACATTTTATTGCCTGGGAGAGGATGTATGGAGCATTGAGCATGATTTATTTGTACGTGGAAGTAATATCAGTATTAATGGGGCTTTCTTGCTATCTTTGAGCCCAAGTTTATGTCCTAAAGGTAATTGATTTGATAACCATGTGGGTCACCTTTGCCTGGCTGCCACTCTTAGACCACAGCTGAACAAGAAACTGGTGTGTGACACAGACCTGTGCCACCACTGCTGATCTCCTCTTGGCACAAACACCCATTGTATCAGTTACTTTTCTGTTGTTGTGATAAAATACCAAGACCAAAAGCAGCTTATGGGAGGAAGAGTTTATTTTGGTTTGGGGTTCCAGAGCGATAAGAGTTCATCGTGGTGGGGAGACACCGCAGCAAGTGGCAGGCATGGAAGCAGGACTGGGGCCATAAGAACTCTCATCTTTGTGCGGCTACGAATTCTCAAGACAGCCCATAGAGGCATGCTTCCTCCAGCAAGGTCACACCTCCTAAAGGTTCCATGACCTCCCACAAACAGTATTGCCAACTGGGGATGAAGTGTTCAAATACTTGAGCCTGTGGGGGACATTTCTCATCCAAACCATCATATCCCTTGAGATCTCAAAACTGACCTTTCCAAATTAGACTCAAGCCCCATTGGATGTTCATGTGATGAGCTTCTCTTCAAAGTGTTTGCATCAGACACATTTAAACCCTTCTTCACAATTGAGGCTGACCTGGAGAAGAACCTAGGGTGCCCTTAGTCCATTCCTCTGCCTTTAGACTACATCACAGATCATCAAACCATGAAGATAAGGGTTTATCTTTGTTTTCGAATGTGAAGCTCTAAAGAGCAGCTTCACTATCTCTGCCAGTCATTTGCCTCAGTGTTTGGGGACACTGCAATTTAATGGCACTTTTCCTACATTCCATGTGTTTCAACTTAGTCTTTTTGCTTCTTATCTTGCAAAGACGAGTGTCCGGGACCAATTGCTGTCCACCCCAGAGGGAACTCTGTGCCTCATCCCCTCCTCCCTAACACATTTTGCTCTTGTTAGCTTCTTGGTATTGATCCCAGTTTCCAAGTCACCAAGATAGTGTGTAGTTCATTCCTCACGGAGGCAGTGAGGGAAATGTCTAAGGATCAGCTAATTCTAAGAAGCAGCACTGTCCCATCTAATCACCACGTTTAACCCATTTTAACATTCTCATTAGCAACCTAGGAAAAGAGAGCTTACAGTGACAGCAAGAGATGGATAATTACACAAGAGTGGTGCTGAAGAGAGAGGAGGGATGCCAGACAACTTCAGGGAGATAAATGCTTATTATTTGCAATGCGGTGATGGCCTCAAGGGTGCATACAAATGTCAAAACTGATCAAATGGAGCATTTCAAGTATGTGCAATTTATTGTACTCTAAACCTTGACAAAATGATTTTGAAAATTATCAACTCTTAATTCAACTTCTTTCAGAGCTTGCTTAGTCTCAGAATCCTGGAATTTTCATTTGCAGAGCAAATTGCTTGTTCTCAGAGCTGGGAACCACAGTGGGGACATCCTCATGCAAGCCTTGCTCTGTACTGCAACCTCAGCTCCCTGCCATCGCTAGCCCCTTCACTGCCGACGGTACTCAGAGAAATTAAGTATATTGCAATTTGTTCCTGCCAGAGAGCACCAGGCTCGAGGTTCTGTTGTGTGTGGGTCATGAGGTGACCTTGGCAGGGCAGATCATGCCTATTACGATGGACATTTCACAGGTGAATATTCCAAAGAGGGCGTTCAACTTAATCTCATGTGGATCATCACCCCACCCAGAACTCCTCAGGACCATGACTAAGCCTCACTCATTCTAAATGTTTATTGAGGTAAATTGGAGTATCCAACTATTTTCTTCCTAGCAGAACCCCAGCCATGCTTTAAAAGGAAAAGACTTGCAACTCTGTCCTCAAAATCAACCCTTGTTAGTCATCTTCCTCCATCCTCTTTGTAAAGAGAGATGGCAGCATAGAACATCCCACAGATCCAGAGCCTTCTAGAGCAGGGGCTCCAACTGCATTTAGCTCCAGAATGTGACAGGGCGCCCTTCCAACCAGGCACGTGGGGCTTTGATTCTAATTATAGCTATCCTTCTACCCCAAGGAGGAGGAAATTCTTCCTCTGCTCACCTGGTTAGACAACACAGGACAGAATTTATAGAAGTCAGATTTTGAATGTGATTGAATGCAACATGAATCTGGTCCAAACAAGCTCACACAATATTATAATTTACTGACTGCTCTGAATAGGAAATCCAGTTGTGGATCTGCTTCCAGGCATCGATGGACCGAGGTGTTGAGGGACACTGTCTCCCTCCCCTACCTCTCTCAGTCCTCCATCTTCTGTGCTGACCACACAGTAGAGGAATGATTACAAAAACTGCTGACCCAGCTCCCTCAGGGTTAACCGCAAGTCTTATACAAGAATTCTGATTGGGTCTGCTTAATTATGGGCTGATCTGTGAACCAATCATTGCAACCAGGAGAATGGGATGCTGTGATTGGACAGACCCAAGTTCTGGCCCATCCTTTGTGACTAGGACTGAGAAGGTCTCCAAGGGCAGATGGAGTGGGCTGGTTTGAGCCACGCAAACAGTTTTTCCCAGATTGAAACAAAATCTGTTAGCAGAAAAGGAAAAAATGTGCCAGAGCGTAGCCCAGTTGGAAAAGTGTGAGGATTTACGTTCAATCCCCAGAACCTATGTAAAAACAAAGAGAAAAATAGCCAGGCATCTGCTTTTTTATTCTTACTTATTTTTATTTTATGTGTATAAATGTTTTGCCTGCATGTATGTAAGTGGACCACACGCACGCATCATCTACAGAGGCCAGAAGAGGGTGTCAGATCACCTGGAACTGGAGTTAAGGATGGTTGTTAGCTGCTATGTAGGTCCTGGGAATGGAACCCAGGTTCTCTGCAAAAGCAGCCAGTGCACTTAACCACTGAGCCATCTCTCCAGACACCTGTTTTTAATACCAGCTCTAGGAAAGCAGAGGCTGGTAGATCACCCTGGGGCTTGCCACTGACCAACCAGCTTAGCCCTTACTTAGTGAGCTTTAGGTCAATGAGAGACATTGTCTCAAAACAAAACAAAACAAAACAAAACAAAAATAAAAAAACCAAAGGTGTACCTGGGGAATACTCTTCTCTGGCCTCCACATAAATACATACATGTAATATACAGCCACATGAATTCTCTCTCTGTCTCTGTCTCTCTCTCTCTCTCTCTCTCTCTCTCTCTCTCTCTCTCTCTCTCTCTCTCTCTCTCTCTCTCTCTCTCTCTCTCTCTCTCACATACACACACACACACACACACACACACACAATTTTAAAAAGGAAAAGAAAAAGAACAGGATGCATAGCAAGCTGTCACAGTCCCCTGAAGAGAAAGAGACCAGCATCTCCAAACAAAAAGGCTGCTGCCTGAAGAAAAGACCCCATGTTGTGGCCAGGAGGGTCACAGGCTTGGCTCCCCTCTCCTAGGCGGCTCTACTCACTGACTGGAGGTCACTCTCCAGCCTCTGCTGTGCTATCTTGTTTCTGCAGCAGTACAAAAGGCCGTGGGGCTGCCCTCCCCCATCCACAGCAAAATCACAAGCCAGCTTTTAATATATTCAAAGTGGAAAAAAATTTGACCTTCACAGGAGAGAATAATAACTCTCAGGGGAGGTGGAGAGCCCTAGTGAGTGAGAAGCCATCGTCCCCTCCTTGACCTGTAAAGCCTGGACACAGAGATGACAGTGAGGGTGGAGAGTGTGCCTTCCTGGCTTTCAACCAGGGTTTTGCAGGACTCAGTCCTCAGAAAGTTCACGGTCTGAGAGTCCTTCTCCTTCCCTTGTTTGAGGCTATTTTGTGCAAGAGGAAGGAAAGTAGCTGGTCTCCCTGTGTGTCTAAAGCAGGTCCCGCTGTGCCTTGAACCCTGGCTTTTATCTTTGAGCCTTGCCTGGGTCTGCCGTTTGCTGACACAGAAGCCATATACAGGACAAACACTTTAATCTCTCGGAGTCTGTCTTCTCAAGGGCAAGTGGAAATAAGGAGACTTGATGTAGTTAGAAGACCAGAAAATGATGCCAATCTTTCTTCCCCACCGGAAACCTGAGACAAAGTTTTAGAACCTCACATTCAGCAGTCAGTGTGTGAAGAATTGTGTCTCTGAGGCTGTCCTCAAGGCCACACACTATCACATCCCATTTCCCATCGCTTTTGTGCACAGGCCAACTGCTCCCTCATCAGCAGCATCATGGAGATAAAGGGAGAAAGAAGAAAAGGAGAAATAGCAGGGGTGTGTGTGGGCCAGCGAGACAGCTCAGTGGGTAAAGGAGCTTGCTGCCAAGCACGATGACCTGAGTTTGATCCCCAGAACCCACATGATAAGGAGAGAACCAGCTCCCACAAGTTGCCTTCTAATTTCCACACAGCCACTGTGGCAGGTAAATGCAAATGCACACATGCACACACACACACACACACACACACACACACACAGTAAATAAATGTAATTAAAGAAATTGTTTGAGACAAGGTCTTCCTGTAGCCTCAGATGACCTGGAACTCACCATATAGATCAGGCTGGCCAAAGATCTGAGTGCTGGGATTAAAGGTATGCACTACCACACACGGCATAATAAAAGATTTTACTGTTTTTGCTTTTTTTTTTTTTTTGAGGGGAAGTGTAGGGGAGACAGGGTCTCCTTGTAGTTCCAGCTGGCCTGGAACTTAATATATAGACCAGACTGGCCTCAGTCTCAGAGACCTGCCTGCCTCTGCCTCCAGAGGGCTGGAATTAAAATCCTGCACCACCACACCCAGCTAATACAAAACTTTTTAAAGGGGCTGGAGAGATGACTCAGCAGTTACAAATTTTTGCTGTTCTTGTAGAGGACCTGAGTTCAGTTCCTAACACCCAGGTCAGGTGTCCCACAACCACCTGTGACTTCAGCTCTAGGGGATCTGACACCCTTTTCTGGCCTCCCTGAACACCAGTATACATGCACACATACACACACAGACACATACACATAAAAAGACCCACAATGCTGTGTGGTACATTTGTGTGTAAGCATGTACATGTGCACACACATGTCCATTACCACATGTGCCCACAAAATCTTCCTGTGAAGTATGTACCATGGTGATTTGGTATGTGTATGTTCTTTCCACGAAGGGCTTCCTCTGAGTCTACTCCCATAAGGGCTCTCTATGTATGGGCACCCAGTGACCCACTCCATGGTGTAGGGAGGCATTCAGTCACTCCTAGCCCCTTACCTAAGGGAGGGGGAGATTTCTTCCTCAAAATTAATCTATTTGTGTAAGAAGCATAAAAGGACACCCACATCCTGATGTTCCCTCTGTATCCTGATTGCCAAACTGAGGCATGAGTTCACCCTTGGTTGTTGATTGGACTGGATTAACATTAGCTTTTTCTCATGTGTTTATCTTGAATTGGTCTGTGTCCTTCCTCTCCCCTCAACACAGGCCACACTTCCCATTGACTGGTTCTCTGTTGGTTCCCCTAAGTCTGCTCTATCCCAGGCACACAGCCCTGGGATAACATGTCACAGATACATTTATCCAAACTGGGGCTGGGTGCTGCTGACTTCACTCACTCTAGAATGTGGACTGAGCTGTAACTCTGGGAAATGGTAGGCTATAGATGTTTCTGTCTTGGACAAAGGAGCTTAGCCCAGCCAGTGGCTTTCATTGGTGACTATGGACCTTGTGCCTTGCCCTGCAGGGAGCACTTCTGACCTCTGCTGAGTTCCTGCTGCTGCAGGTCTGCACTGGAGGCCCCAGGCCCAGGCCTTTAGCCTCAGGTTACTGCTATATGATTCTGGTCTGTAGAAATGCAGGGTCTTTTATTCTAATTTTAGTTATATATTTTTAATTCTCCTTTTTAAAAAAAAAATCTATCACTCTTTGGAGAGGAACTTCTTCAAGTAAAAATTTATAAAAGAAAACAAGAAACTAATTTTCCTATTATCACACAGCTAAGAAGCATACCTTGTCCTCCAGTCCACAGGAACACAGAGGATGACCATTCATACCATCACAATACCCCCCCAAAAGATTTGGTTTTTGTTTTGTGTGTGTGTGTGTGTATGTGTGTGAACATGTGTGAATGTGTGAATATGCACATGAGTGCAGTGCCCTCAGAGGCCAGAAGAGGCATCAGGTTCCCTGGAGCTAGAGTTACAGGTAGTTGTGAACCACCCAATATGGGTACTGGGGACTGAACTTGAGTCTTCTGCAAGAGCAGCATGTACTCTTTTTTAATTTTATTTTATGTGTATGTGTATATTGCTGGCATGTATGTAAGTGCAACCACGTCATGCAATGCCTGCAGAAGTCAGAAGAGAGCATCAGATCCTCTGGAAATGGAGTTATGGATTGTTGTTAACTGCCACGTGGGTGCTGGGAATAGAACCGAGGTCCTCTTCAAGAGCAGCAAGTGCTCTTAACCACTGGGCCATCTCTCAAGCTCTGACAATGGCCCTTTTCGCCTTTGGGAGAACCTAGCAGCTTTTCTATGGCCACCTGAATGAAGGTAATCTCAATTGTGATGAATTTTAAAACCTCTCATTTACACAGTTTTTTTTTATGTCTAAAATGAATCAGCAGTCAGGATATCAGGAATTTAACTGAAAACAAACATCTTTCACAAGGATGACCTATCTATCACATTAACTCCTTGAGTAAATGACACTAATTTGCATTAATAATATTATCTAGCCTTTAAAATTCACAAACATCATGTGCTAGATAGCTTTAGTGTCAACTTGACACACCTGGATTGAGGGATCCTCAATTGGGGAATTTCTTCCATAACACTGTCCTGGGGCCATGTCTGTGGGGCATCTTCTTGATTGTTGATGTGGGAGAGCCAAACCCACTGTGGGTGATGCCACCCCTGGGCTGCATAAGAAAGCAGGCTGAGCAGGGGCCAGGGGAGCAAGCCAGTAAGCAGCGTTCCTCCATGGCCTGTGCTCCAGCTCCTGCCTTCAGGTTCCTGCCCTGAGTTCCTACCTTGGGTTCCCTGATGAACTGTGACCCAGGAGACGTAAGGTAAAATAAACCCTTCCCTCCCCAAGTTGGTAGTGGTCAGAGTGTTTTGTCACAGCTGTGGAGAAACAAACCAGGACGCAGCACCAAGGCTGTGTGTGCTACCCACTGCTGTGTGCTATGGAAACAGGTCAGAAAGGAATAGACAGCATGGTCCATGCCATCAAGAGCTGGCCAGGGAGCACCTGTTTTTAAAAATACACAAGGCATTAAAAGATAAAACCAAAAGGAAATCAGGGATGTGTAGAATGCTATCCTCTGAACATAACAGCCATCATCTCCTTCAGAAAAGCTGTGGCTATGTGCAAGAGACCCTCAAGATCCTGCTGCTAACTGACTGCTGACGTTCCCTGATTAGAAGAGGGAGCGGGGAGGGTCATTGACTCTTCACCCGACATTCCAGCCACTCCATCCCACTCAGCTATATGTAATTCTGACCTGATGGATGTGGCCTTGTGGTCTCAGGAGGTGCTAGAGTCTACAGAGGGTGTAAGGTCAAATGGAGGCAGTTAACTATATCTACACAGCTATGGGGAGGTCATCATCCATGCTGGGGTGACTTTTCAGTGATGTGGCTACTTTGAGATCACCCTTGCTCCTGTAATTGACCCTTACCCACACATGCTCTGTATGTCAGCCCAATAATGTCATTGGTTCCCCAAGTTTGACTTTGTTGGAATTGTACTTTGGTCTATCTGATAGGGGTAAGAGATGTTTGTCTGCATCACTCTAGGAAAATGTTCAAGCAACAAAGGTCCAGAATGGTTAGGAAGGCTACACTGTGTGGATGGAAGTTCAGCCAAGGTTTAGAGATGAGAACCCTTCTGCATCTACTTACACAGCTTCTGTCATTTATTCTCATTGAATAATGTTTGCCTTGGCTGAGAAATATTAATGCTCCCATATCTCCACTAAAATAACATTGCTTCCTGGCTCAAGAGTCAGAGTAACTTTATTAAAGGGAGATAAAACAATCTGGCATTTAAAGATTTTTATTTCATGTGTGTCAATGTTTTCCTGCATGTAAGTGCACCACATGTGTGCAATGCCCACAGAGATCAAAAGAGGGCATCAGATCCCCCTGGAACTGGAGTTATAGATGATTGTTAGATGTCATGTGGGTGCTGGGAACTGAACCTGGGTCCCCTGCAAGAGCAGTCAGTGCACTTTACCACTGTGTAATGACTACAGCAGCTCCATTTTGTACAAAGTAGCTATCTTAGACTTTAAAAATCAGAGAAGCAGGCAGCTCAAGGTCTGAACTTAGTTCCCGTAAATCACTTCCCCCAAGAAGTTTGTTTTCCTTTTAGGAATAGCTGACCACAGAAAGAAATATCACCACCCAGACATTGCAGCTAATCTTCTTGCCCACCCAAGGGAAAATAACCTAAACAATATCCTATCTTTCTTGGTAATATGCTGAGATAATAATAATCAGAAAACTCCTTACTGTCAAGATCTCTATACATCTGTTAAGAAAATGACTAACAACTGCTTGTTTTGGCATCTATAAACTTGCTTATTGCTGCATTTAAGGGTCAGTGTGACCCCGCTGTCCTTGCAACTGCCAATACCATAGGAATGAAGTAACTTGTAGTTTTTGCTTTTAAAAGATTCCCTACCCCTCCCAGCTTCACTGCAGTCTCCCTTGTCTGGCCTCTTGAGACTGTCAGTCTTGCTGCAGCAAATAAATTTGGCTAATTAAAAACCTGAATTGGGTCTGGTGGTCTTTTCCTGGTGGTCTTGAACTCTATAACAACTGAGCCATCTCTCCATCCCCCTGGCATTGTTTTATTAACCCCCAACATCAGAAGAAAGTCTCAGCTGTCCTCTTCAAATTGCAAAGAACATCAGTAATATGAACAACTCTAATTTCAAGAAACCTAGTCACCTGGCTGGAGCAATGGCTCAGTGGTTAAAAGCACCTATTGCTGTTCCAGAAGACCTGAGTTTGGTTCTCAGCACTCATGTTGGGCAGCTCATGACCACATGTAACTCTTGCTCCAGGGGTTTGGATGTCCTTTCCTGGTCTCCCAAAGCACCTTCACATACAGAAAATACATCCACAGATAAATACATACATACATACATACATACATACATACATACATACATACATATGAACAAAAAATTTTTTAAGAAACCTAGTCACCCAAGGTGATAGGTGAAGGAAGTTGATGAATAATGGAAACATCCATCTAGAAAAATAACCCGTTTCCCTGACAACTGGGAAAATAAAATAAATGTGGCAGTAGAGCCACATCTTGAATGATATGACCTCTTCAAAATTGAAGCTGATATTAACTGTGCACACATATGTATGTTGGTGGAAGGGATATGCATGTGTATTCCTGCATGTAGATGTCAGAGGACAACCTCCAAGTGTTCCTCGGGTACCTTCCAGGTTTTGTTTGAGATGGTGTCTCTCCTTTGATCTGGAACTTCACCATGTAAGGTAGGTTGGCTGGCCAAAGAGCTGCAGAAATTCACCTGTCTCTTACTCCCCAAAGTTGGGACTGTGTATGTGCCAACACAGCATTGTTACCTGAACTAACAATTTATCTAAGAATGTTCTCAATCCCTTCATGAAACACAGGCTTTTCTGAGAGCCACAAGGATGTGGTAGCCAACCAAGACCCTATTCTGGTTTTGAGGGTTATATACTGGAGTTCCAAGAGGAACCCTATAAAAATTGAATTCTTAAAAATAATAATGCTTTGAGTCAAGCCATTGACGAAAGCGCTTTACACTGATCTCATTTAACACTCACAATAACCTCTGGAAATAAGCACTATTCTTTCAAAAAATATTTGTGTATGTGTCTCTGTGAGTGTGTATGTGGGGGAGGGGCTGTGTATACCTTTGTTCTAGGAGGCCAAAAGAGGGCATCAGGTCCCTAAAAACGGGAGTTACTTGGGGGATATCTGGCTTGTTATGTGGGCACTGGTCCACATAACCTGAACTCTGGTCTTCATGATTGTGTAGCCAGTGCTCTTAACCTCTGAGTGATCACTCCATCCCCTATTCTTAATCTTTATGTTGCTGAGGACAAAATTAGGTAGCTGGCAAGGATCCCACAGTTAAGAAGAAGTCCTTGGAAGATCTGATTTCCAGGTTTGCACTCTTAATCACCACACAACACTGCCTGGAAACCTGAATGACCCAGAATGCCTATGATCTAATTCATTCACTGCCAGTCTTTTTTTCACATCCTTAACTGTGCTTTAAATAACTTTAAAAATGATTATCTTCTTACTCTATTATTCATTTCTTCTGTCAACCTTTTCTTTTAAATCCTTGAATATATTTTAGCACAGTCATGCACCTCTTATGGCAGGAATGCATTCTGAGAAATACACCACCTGGTGATTTCACCCCAGTGCAAACACCACAGAATGCGCCTGACACGAGGCTGTGTGGTGTATGTGGTCTGCCACTGACCACATGTCATTATGTGGCACATGACTGTGGTTGTTTCTGTTGTCTCTGCTGTTATCTGGGGGGTTTATTGTTGCTGTTTGTTGATTCTGGCCCTGGGTTGTTATTTGTTGTTGCTGTTTGTTCTAAGCTGGGACCTCACTCTGTGTCTCAGATTGGTCTGCACCTTACTATATAGTCCAAGGTGGTCTTTGAACTCAGGGCAGTTCTCCTACCTCAGTCTCCTGAGAGCTGGGATTACAAGTATGAACTGTGGTTGTTTTAATGTCCTCATTTGACAAGTCCAACATTTGTGATCTTTCACTGTATTGCCAGTATTTTTCTGCTCATGTGTCTGATTTTATTATGAGCTGAACATTATACATTGTGCATTGTAGGCAGCTAGACATGTGGCTTTCCTTTACAGAAGGCTGAGTCTTGTTCTGATGGGCCTAAATGACTGATAGAGTCTCTTGATGCTGTCAGGTCCAGAATGAGTAAAGGCTGATCTGTTCCAATATTTTTCCACAGTCCTGGAGGTATGGTCTTCTGTCTAGAATATATGACCTTTCTGTGGTCCATGTGCATGGTATGCTCTGCCTCATGTATTTTATCTACTTTTAAATTATAAATTTTCATTTAAAACAATTGCTTATAGAAGGGGTATTCTAATATGCTTTTCTGTTGCTGTGATAAAACATTTTGATCAAAAGCAACTTGGAGAGGAAAGGGTTTATTTCAGCTTACATTTCCAGATCACAATTCATCATTGAGGGGAGTCAGGGCAAGGACTCAAGCAGAATCCATAGGGGAATGCTACATACTTACTTGCGCTCTCTGGCCTGTGCTCAGCCTGCTTTCTTGTACAACCCAGGACCACCTGCACAGGGGTGGTACCACACACAATGGGCTGGGCCCTCCCACATCACTCAACAGTCAAAACAATTCCCCACAGACATGGTCACTCTGTAGCAATCTGACCTGGGAAATCCCTCCATTGAGGATCCCTCTTCCCAGGTGACTCTTGGTTGTATAAAGTTGACAGTAAAAACTAACCTGGACAAGG
>NW_008352479.1:2497887-2535108 GCF_000622305.1 Nannospalax galili | reverse complement strand
CCTCGTGGATGTGCTAATTCTGGACATTTTATGAGACTGGAACCATATTACATTTAGCTTGGATTACTGACTCCTTATATTTAGTAATTTATTTAATTCTTAATATGTTTTATTTTGTGAATTACATATGAGATTTTTTATTTTTTATTGTGATTTTTCAATTTCATATACTTCTGACCGAAATCTAGACCCTCTCCCCCATCCATGCCTCCCCCTATCCCCCCACAGAACCCTATGCACTCTGCCATACATGCTGAGTCCTATTCATTTCACTAACAATGTCTCCAGGGTTTTACTGCTGTGCCTGTCTTTCCAGGTACACCACGCCAAGCTGTACTGGAACTTTCATTGCATTTCAACACTAAATTGTAGTGTAGCTTTTCTGAATGGAGATTAAATAGCATTTCAGGACAATATGCACAGTTCCAGGCATGTATGTCATCGAAGTGGTATCAGTAGGATGAGCCGAGGTAGCCCTCAGCTGAAGGGGATACCAGTGGGAATAAGCAAGACAGGAACAACCATGGGCCAGCCAGTCTGCAGCAACTGGAAAGTGTCATAGATTATAGCACACTTCAAAAATGCTGAAATGTGATATCTTTGAAATGGCAAAATCTGATAGATAAAAGTTCTACACACACACACACCTATGCCATAAAATCCTATCCAGAGGAAATAGTTTGCTCACAAAAGGTCTTCTAATTGCCGTTCCCATCCTGACAATCTCAAGTACACTCTCCACTCTGCAGTGCCATCGACCTGCTACTTGACCTAGTTTTACAAAGGTGCTATCCCTGAATCACACGTCTCATAAATGGAAATAATTATAGTGTGGGCATTCTGAAGGACTCCCCTTCCTCTCAGCACACCCCCAGCTTGGGAGTAAAGAGTGTCCTGAACCTGCAACCTTTGCAGTGGGGACTAGCTGTGGCCAAGGTGCATTGTCTGAGACTCCATGACTGCCGGAACTGTCTGTGCCATGGGATGAAGGGAAAATATGTCATACTTATAAGCAAGACCAAGGCAATCCTCAGATTCTAGACTGGGCTTTGTGGGAGAGACACAGCAGGTGATCAGAATGCCATATCTCCTCCCAATCTTCAATCCTGAAAACAGAGTAATCTAGGCTCCTTATAACTGCCTTTCAGGGCTGAGGATGTAGCTCAGTTAGTAGAGCATTTGCCTAGCAATCAGGAAGCCCTGGGTTCAGTCCTCAGCCCTGCTGTGTCCGGGGCGCCTGTTTCCTCCAGGAAACTGAGGAGAGTTAGCCATGGAGGAAGGGGCTTCTTGGCGCCATCTTGGGATGAAAGCCGGGAAGGGGGAGGGGTGGACATGAGAGACGGTATTTACCAACCTGGGGTGAGACTGAAGGCCCAGATGTGAAAGTTAACAGAGACTGTGGGCCAAGCCACATAGAGCTGGGTGCTGGGTGTTGCACACCTTTAATCCCTGCACTTGGGTGGCAGAGGCAGGGAGACAGAAGTTCAAGGTCATCCTTGGCTACATATTAAGTTAGAGACCAGCCTGAACCACAAAAGAGCCTGTCTTAAAACAAACAAACAAAAAACTGGGTTTAAGTTTAATTTTCTCTAATTCTTTTATGAATGAGACTAAGAACCCTCTAGGGGACCCTCTTTCCCCCGGTTTCAGTGCAGGTCAAAACTATGGACATATGGTGTCTGGCTTTAATTAAGAGACAAAATGACCTACAGTAACGGTATGTGAAGGTGCTTTGCGGACAATGATAGACTGGCACCATCCTTTGAAACATTCTGAAAAAAAATTCATTTTGTACGCTTTGTATGTTCAGAATTGTGGAGGTAAGGTAATAAAATGGCGCTGAGCAGCTTAGGTGAAGGCGGAGCCAACTAGCCAGCTTGACACACAACAATAAGGAGAAGTAATACTGACTGTAGCTCAGCCAGTGAAGGAGCATGACCGCCTCATGAACACTGAGTTATGCTATGAGAAGGGCCTGCGTGCTAATAAGTGACCTCTGAGCTGATTGGATGCGGGCCTCCCCACCTATGCTTTGCTTGTGGCTTTTTCCTTTAAATATTGTTCAGCCTTAATTAGAGAAAATTAAACTTAATGAGATCCTGCTGGACAAGACTCCCTGCCTCCTTGGTGGTTCCTCGGGAACAGAGGGTTAGGACGGCAGCACACTCCCCCTCCTTGGCCCCCATCGTGCTGCGTGCGGGGAAGAACCCCGACACAGAATGTAGCATTATCAGAAACCCTCAAAAAGGAAGTTTAATTTTCTAAACCTACTTCTTTGAAGCAACCCTAAAGTGCTACCAGCTGGGGATCAAGCGTTCAAACACATGCGCCTACAGAGGGCATTTCACATTCAAAGCACAACACTAGTCTATAACTTAGCATCAGATGATCCCCACATAGGAAGTGGAGAACTGGGGTGTTTATCCACTAAGTCCCATGAGTCACTGATAGAGTCAATTCCCCAAACTTGGAATCAGTCGACCTCTACACAGTGGAGCAAGCTCCTTCTGAGGGTGAGAACACCAGGGCAAAGAGTCACAGGGCCACAGAAGTCAGGCCAACCTGCAGAGAGCACCCGTGGGGTCTGACAAAGCCTCCACAGGAAAGTACGCTGGCCTGCTTGGGAAGGCAAGCCCCTCCCACTCCCACTGTGGTGTGGTTCTCTCTTCGATGCAAGGAAGCAAAATATTCACCGGTGGAGGAAGAAACTGAGCCACATCTCTAAAATCAGTCCCATCTTTTCTAGGTGCTTCTTTTAGGTCCATCTGCATCCTCTTGAGGCAGGCAGATTGCCTCCTAAGTCCCCGGGCTCTGGCCACAAACACACCCACTCCTGGCTCCGAAGCTTCTCGGCTGTGGCACAGCACACGCGTCTCCTTTAGCAGCCTGGCACCTCTTGCAGCAACTGGAGTTGCCAAGAAAGAGCTGCGCTCCCCTCCTGCTCTCTGCATCCATAATTTCACTTTAAAATTAGCATCTTGTTATATAAGGGGTCCTCCACCAGGAGCTCAAAATAGGCTGTGACTTGAGAACTTTAGTGGACTTTGGGGCTTTAGTGTTGTTTTCTCTTTCTCTACCTCAATGAAATTACAGTGCTCAGAAAGCACAATGAGTAACAGAACTTGGGATGGATTTGGAAAACTGAAGTCCTTAGGTTGTCTTCTCCTAAGAGAAGACTTTTGTCTTCTCTATCCCCTGAGCCATGCTTTGACATTTTTCTTTATTCCAAGAAAGGCAGGACATGGGAAAGCGCTTGTCCCTTGAGACGTCACCTCACATCCCTAACTTGTCCATGCAAAACAGCTCTTGCCTCAAGGGAGTAAGAGAAATGGTTTATTCAGAACTACATATGAGTGACCGTGGCCTTGAACACAGACTCAGGTTGCATCCTGTCATGTGGCCTGGCATAGTAATGGTTTCATGAAGTTTCTAGAGTTACAAAACAAAAGAAAGTCACAAATCAAGGATGTTTCAAACGGGTAGGCCGTTTATGGTAAAATAAGTAACTTTCTGCCACAGGTCACAGAGCCATCAGATGACATTGGTAGCTTCTGGGTGGTTAGAAGCTAATGGTGTGTAAGTTAATACATTCCAAAGGATTTCCCTGCTTGTTCCCTGCTACTTAATACACCCTGAAGAGTTTTTATCAGGTAGGGGACACAGAGGTGAGAAATGCATTTCTAACAAGGGAACTAAAGATGGAGGTAATTTGGCTCTGCCTCTGAAGCTTTCCAACTTTCCAGCTACCAAGCTCTATATTATTTAAGAGTCAATCAGTTTCATAAACTCTTTCACATAGTTGTGGCTTTCTTTATTCTGGGAACTTCACAATCCCACTGAGGCCATGCATTATCCTAGGAAATGACTCCCAATCCCCTTCTTTTGTACAGTTATGCAAACAATGGGTCACAAATCTCAATGGCTCACTCCGGGTTTTGTAGGCAGTAAGTGGGTGAGAGACCAGGACTCAGATCTGCCACCATTTTTACTATGAAATCTCCAGAACTAGAAAGGAATGAATAAATGTATCTTGAATATTTTTTCCAGGGCAACATATATGCACCTCTTGGTGCACAGTCCCCCACCCCCCAAAAAAAAATAATCATGGAAGAAGAGAGAGAGAGGATTAGGGCTTCTTTCAATTAGGGGACATTAACAGGATCTCCCTGAGGGTTACATTCAGGGAGGGCCAGAGGTGCTATTGATGCCCTCAACCTACCCACATGCTCTTGCTTCTGGGGACAATTCTGGTACAGGCTGATGGCTTCTCACACATAGCACAGAGATAAATCTCCCAGGAGATAGTTTTATGGTGTTTCTATGCAGTTCCTCAGAGCAGGCCCTGGTAAGTCACTAACAGTAGAAACCATACTTATTTATTTTCCCACCTCCTTGATCTCAGAGTTGTGAGGTCAGAGGCTGGGCCCTGGCAGCCCCAACAAGCCAGACTCTGCCACCTGTCTTCAGTACATCAATTAAAAACAAGGAACAACAGAAATAAGCAGAAAAAGAAGATATATTTGATGTGGTCACTTTGGGAAGAAGAACAAATAAAGGGATCCAATGACCCTTCCCCCAGTACATCTTCAGGGTAGTGACATGAGTTTTAAGTTTCAATAGAGGGCAAGAAGCACACATAGCTAAGCTGCCCTGGTCAGGGTTGGTCTGCCATCATCACTCTGCTCCAGTCTCCCCTGCAAGTTGTCTGACAAGCTGTCAGGACCTGTGTACTCTTTCTGGAAGACACGCTCTTCCTCTGGCTGACAGGAGGATCCCAGGCTTTTCTGTCTCCTAACATCAGATTTCTGGGGACATTCTAATTTCTTGGGGTTCATTGTCTCAATAGTTTAATAGTCAAAGGGGAGGGGCACAAGTGTCTCTTATTAGAATAGTTTAGGTCTGCCACCAACACAATTAGATCCTCAAAAAATGTCTCTGGGATCCCAACAATTTTCTACCTGTATGGGGGTCTCTGTCTCAGTGTATTTTGCAGGGTACCCAAACCAAGACAGAGACCCAAAATATAAAACCAGGATTCTTGTTTGAGGGCTGTCTCTTTTTTTTTTTCTTTTGACTCCAAGCTCCAAAACCTTATGTAAGAAACACAATCTGGCTGATAAAAACATCTTCTCACTCCTCAGCAAGTCCTTGGCAGTTCTGGACACGGCAGCCAGAAGCTAGCTCCCCACTCATCTGGAACCAAGATGCTGCCAGTGTCCTCAGGGAAGCCAAGCGAGCTGGTAAATGCCTTCCTTCGCTCAAGTTGCAGGTGTGAGGAGTATACTGCATAGACAACACAGATCCCTCTTCTCCAGGATGCTGGTTTGCAGCATTGTGCTGCACACATGGGAATTTAGCCTAGTCCTTAAGAGAGACAGTGTTGTTGGGTTTGGGGCTAATCAGGCCACACCTACCACAGGCCCACCCTTACAGCTGCTGTAAAGTAACTGGAAAGTCCCCAGTGAGAGTCGGTCTGGGACTCTTTAACCCCCTAACAGACTCCCCAGGTGCTCACATTCCAGGAGAATGCATCCTAATTTAATTCTCTTTTTCCCAAGGAAGTTTACAGGATCAGGCTGCCAGTCTCCAGGACATCAGAGGGATACCCGTATAATGGGCGGCCCCTTTCTAGATGTGCCTGCTCCTCACTTCCCCGCATCCTCAGAGTCCTGCATTCAACCCCTAGAATTCACACCCCCATCCACATCACCCTCCTTCCTCTGAAACCTGTAAGAAGGGACCCACTCTACCACATGGGCCTGAGTCTCCTCAGAGCTGCACCCTCACCCCCATGCTGCTGTCTGTCTGTCCATGGAGTTAATAACTCTTCTAAGAAATGTCTTACCCAGAAGGACAGTCTGTCAGTATCCCCCCTGAACCTGAAAACTTTCAGTTGTGAAAGTCTGAATAGAGATTTATTTTTATGGTGAAATTTCCCTATCCAAATACA
Organism: Nannospalax galili; assembly: GCF_000622305.1. Classification (NCBI taxonomy): domain Eukaryota; kingdom Metazoa; phylum Chordata; class Mammalia; order Rodentia; family Spalacidae; genus Nannospalax; species Nannospalax galili. Next base: position 2,529,158 of record NW_008352479.1, on the reverse strand, counting down.
ACTGCTGTGTGTGTGTGTGTGCATGTGTGTGTGTGTGTGTGTGTGTGTGTGCATGCGCACACACACAGAGACCAGAGGACAACCCTGGGTGTTGGTACTTCAAGTGCCATTCACCTGTATTTTGTTCTGTGTGTATATGCATGAGAGAAACAGAGAGATGGAGAGAGAGAGAGACAAAGAAAGTTTGTGTGTGGTTGTGTGAGTACACATGTGAGTGTGAAAGTAGGCAAGAGATGCCTTGACTTCTCCGTCGCATCTCCTATTCATGAATCAAGGACTTTCTTTTCCCCTTAGAGATAGAGTTCTGTGATTTGGGAGTCTTTTAGATAGACCCACTGAAAAGGTACTGCAATTGCCTTACCCTGTGTCCCTGTTCAGCTTGGAAGAAGCCAGAGTGGTCTGAGTCCCAATTCCCTATCCATAATTTGGGTAACCCCTTCAGAGGATGGTGTGATAAGAATAGGAGGTAGGAATTGGCCAGGCAGTTAGGGTAAAAAGACCCAAACAAAAGTAGCCAGTTTCTTGGCTAAAATTCAAAATGTCCTTGGGCCTTTTAGCAACATACTCTGTTTCAAAGGCCAAAAATGTCTAAAGTATTTGGGAGCTTGTATCTAATCCTTAAAAGATTTTAGGGTTACCTCTTCAGAGGGGGGAATGTTGAGTAGCCAAAAGCCCCATAAAAATAAATAAATAAATCAAGGAAGGAAAAAAAGAAGAAGGCAAGAGAGTGTGTGTGTGTGTTTGGATGTATGTTAGTGTGCGTGCCTGTGAATGTGTGAGTGTAGATGTGTAGTCATGTTGGTACATATGAGGATGATGTGAGTGTATGTATGTAAGGGTGTTCATGTGAGAGCTAGTATGTGAGTGTATGTCTGTGTGATTGCAAGTATGTGAGTGTGTGTTTCTGACAGTGTGAGAGGTGAGAGACTGCAAGTGTCTGAGTGTGCATGTGTATGACTGTGATTGGATGTGCATGTAAGTGTGAGAATGAGTGTGAGCATGTATCAGCATATGTGAGGATGTCCTTATGTTTCTGAGTGTGCATCAGTGTGAAAATACATGTATAAGTGTGTTTGTGTGGATGTGGGTGTCTATGAGAGTGTGCAAGGGTCTGGATGTGGAGTATATTAGCATATACATTTGTGAGAGAATGTGTGGGTGGGTGGGAGTGTATGGATATGCATGTAGTGTTGATGTGTTTGTGTATAGGTGTGGAAGTGTATGTATGAATGCAAGTGGGAGTGTGTGGGTGAACATGTGAGGATGTATGTGAGTGTATGTGAGTCTGGATGTGTGTATGTTTGTGTCAGAGTATGTGCATGAAGTGGGTGAGGGTATGTGTACACGTGAGTCTGGGTGTGTATATGTTTGTGTCAGAGTGTGTGAGTGGAGTGGGTGAGGGTGTGTGTGCATGTGAGAATGTGAAAGTGTGTTTGAACATGTATATGAGTGTCTGTGTAAGAGTGTGTATCTGAGTATGGGTGTGTGGGTGCATGGAAGTATTTGTGTAAGGGTGTGGACAGGTGAGTTTAGGTGTGTGAAGCTGTATAAGAGTGAATGGTTCTAAGTTTATGTGGTAGTGTGTGCAGACATATGTGTGTGGATGACCATGCCCATGCCCTTGGGGAGGCCAGAGGAGGACATTTGATGTCCTACCCTATCACTCTGCACTTTAATCTCTTGAAAACAGAGCCTGTCACTGAACCTGGAGCTAGGTTGTTAAGATAACAAGCCCTGGTGATCTTCCTTCCTCCTTTCTTCCTGACACACAGCACTGGGATTCCAGGCACATGGGTGACCATGCCCAGTTTTGGAGGAGGGGTCTTTTTGAGACAAAGTCTCCCTGTAGCCCCAGCTGGCCTGGAACTCACTATGTAAACGAGGCTGGCCTTAATCTTACAGAAATCTACCTGCTTCTGCCTCCCAAGTGCTGGGATTAAAGACATGCACCACCAGAGCCAGCTCATGCCCAGCTTTTAATGTGGGTGTGGAGAATTCAAACTTAGGTCCCCATGGTTGGTCATCAAGCACTCTTACCAATGAGTCATCGCCCTAGACCACCACATTTTTGTTATTACTGTCTCTAGACCACCCTAGACCACTGCTTTTTTGTTATTACTGGCCTATAATTCATCAATAGGGTAGGCCGGCTGAGCCCCAGGGATCCACCTGTCCACTTCCCCAGTGCTGAGGTTACAAGTATGCACCTATGTACCAGCATCCTCAGCCTTTTTAGGTGGGTCCTGCCTTCCATCCTTGCTTCCAACTCCTGCTTTCCACCACTTCCTAGATTGAGTTAGAATAGCAAGAAAGTTGAACAAGAATTAGACAGTCCCACTCTCAGTCTAGATGACCTGCCCCATCCGACTCAACCTCTCCTTTTTGCAACAGATACTTCACACTCACCTTTACTGTTCTGGAATGATTATTCCTGAAGACATTTTCTCTCTGACTACATTCTAGCCTAACTCCTCTGAGTTCCCCACCCACTTTTTATCTTTAAGATAGGGTTTCTCAATGTAGCTAGGCTGGCCTAAACTCCAGATCCTCTTGGCCTCCCAAGTACTGTGACTGCAGCATTAGGCCCAGCCCTTTCCAAAGAGTCCCTGGCCTCTAAAGATTTGAACAGACCCTGCCATGCATAGTTCTTTTTTGCAGCTCAAGGTTACATCATAAGGATGAGCCCAGGCCTGCTTACCTCAGAAAACTCAAGGCTAAAAGAACCGAGTGTTCCAAGCAGCCCTGAAGACAGAGCCCATGGCTCCCACCTCTGGAGAGCATAGGTGCCTAATGATAAGGAGCAGTTGGCAAGCCAGATGGGTTTTAGATGGGTCAACCTTCCACCACCCCACTCTGTCTCCCATGTTTAATATCCTACCACCCTACTCTGCCTCCCACGTTTGTAGTCCTCCTACCTACCCTCTTTCGTTTCCTCTCTCTTCCTCTCTCCCTGCCCCCAGAAGGGGAGGGGGAGGCTTCCTTCCTTCCTTCCTTCCTTCCTTCCTTCCTTCCTTCCTTCCTTCTTTCCTTCTTTTCTTTCTAAGATAGGTTGGAGACAGGCAGACCTCAAATCTACAACCCTCTTGCCCCAGCCTTCCAAGCACTGGGATTATAGGCAACCACACCATGCCTTTCAATTCCACTCACACTTCCTGTTCCTTCATCTCCCTTTAATACACCTGGTCTCTTCCGTACAAATGGAAGTTGAGTTCATTTCAGGAGGAATACTCTTCTCTGTTGTGTGGCTGATTAAAGCTGACCTCACCATTTCAACTAGTGTCTGTCTTGATTTTTGTCCACATGTGACATTTAATACTTTTAAAAATCAACACAAGGAAGATTAATGTAAGTATAAAGTTCTATAGGAGAGACTTTTACAATGTGGACAGAATCTGGACTAATGACTTTTACCTAACCTTGCATCAAAAAGCTACTGTTTATAATGTAAACAAGCCCACTGAGCCATGTGCTCTGGTGACCTGGACATCTGACCTTGATCCCTCAGGACCCTGCTTTGTCCTCCACCCAGATAGTGAATGAATGTGGGTGTACTCGTTTAAGTATCAAAATGCTGGAAACAGTGTGTTCTCATTGCAAGCAGTGAGAATAATTGAGGAGTCTTCTTGATATTGTGTGTGTAGATATTTAAGTTTAGGGATCAAAGGGCAAGATTCTCTGATAAGATAAGGGTGGATCCTAACTTCCATGTCCCCAGTTGATACTGGAAAGGCTGTTTCAATAAAAGTATGGGTGAAGCCTGGCCGAGAGCACAGTTCTGTGAGACACTGGAGGAAACTGATGGTTCTGAGTTCCAATCCACTCTTGGCCTTAAAACTAAAAGTTAAGAGTCAGGCTGATTCTTTACTTGGGTATAACAGTCATGTGGCTTAGTAATGCTGCAAAATTAATTCTATAATATAAAAAGAGAGCAATTTATAATATACTACATATTTTAATACATAAATGTGAAGACTCAGCTAAGTAGAAAACAGGAAATAGAGATACACATCTAGTTACAACGACCAACTTTGTAGATCAGAGGGGTAATAGCATTTGCTACTGAGTTGTGTAGAACTTTTCCTTCACATTTGGTAATTTCCGTAAGATATAAATAACACAAACATGGGATTTAGGCATGGGACAGCTGGATACAGGTGTGCATGTGCCCCAGGGGGAACTCCAACACTCTGAACAACGTTGGGGCTGGTGACATGAGTTTTGTTTTACTAGTGAACTTCTCCTGTCAAAATCCCAAATTCAAAAATATGCCCTCTTCGCTCGACAGCCTCATGTTCTTGGTTTATGTTAAAACTGGCTTTTACAAATTACATGAATAAGCTTCAAGGAGTGAAGCTTATATGATATAGATGGCTTCTTACCGATGTGGTCATTCGATATTAAATACTCACCCATCCAATGGGTCACCTGCCCCTCCCCACCTAATGCCAGTAGCTGCCCTTTATTGTTAGGCTCACCCAAAACTCCCCATAAATTCCCAAGCACCACTAGACACATCAAGGAGGCTGCCTGTCCTTTGCCCCTACAGCTATAGACTATGGAAATTCACACAGAACTGAGGCTCTTGGGTTAAGTCCTCATCACTCAGCTAGCCAGGTCTCCATGACTCTGAACTTTGACTCTCAGACACTGGTTTAGTTGGGTGAAGTATTAAAATGTAAGACAAAGTAAGATGCTGCCCTTGACAGTACAGAATGACAGCCGCAGGTGCTAACTTGGCAATGGTTGTCAGCATTGAAAATGTACACACCCTTTAATTCAGCAAACCCACCCCTGGGAACTTATCCCACAGGTGAGCTTGTGTGCATATGAGGAATGGTGAATATACAGCACTGGCTGTAATGGGAAACTATTCAAATTCCCACAAATGGAGACCACTTAGATAAATCAAAGCACATTCACACAATGGAGTATTCTACAGATCAGCTAAACAAGAATTAAGCTCACCATATGACACAACCTTAGAGACGTATTTGAAGCAAAATAGAAAACATTATGTATTATATTCCTCCATTGGTGACGTGTGTGTGTGTGTGTGTGTGTGTGTGTGCGTGCACACTTGCGCGCCTCTTATTTCTGACTTCATGTATGTTTGTAGCTCTTTGGAAGAATTTATTAAACACTAGAAGCACTCCTTGCATCTAGGAGTTGGAGGGATAGGATGAAGGGGATGATTGAGTTTCATAACCTACCCTTTCATAGTGTTTAAGTTTTCAGTTATGAGCTTTTCATGCCCATTTGTTGTGGTCCAGCCATTGTTGCCTCCAGCCCTCCCCCAGCTGCAAGTGATCATGGGAGATGCTGGGTACATAGGAAGTAGAAGGCTCCCTGGAAAGGGGGAGGTTCCACGATGTAGCTTCTGTGAGCTTGCCATCCATGATGGGGGGCATCTCAGTGACATGGCTGCTTTGGGGTCGTCCAGGCTGTGTAAAGCTCAATAAACTCATAGGATTGCCGAGCTGAACCTCAGTGGAATTGCTCTTTTGGCCTATAGTTGGTGCTCTGTCTAGGGTGAGCAGACATATGCACATGTCTCCCCAGGAAATGTTAATGTGACACTATTCAAACCATTTTATTTTAATTTTTAAAACTGCAGGCTTTGCCCAAAGGTTATCCTGGAACACCGAGGTCCTAGGGCCTAAACTCAAAGGAGAGAGCTTCCATCCAATCACCAGACAGATTGGTGAGACAGGAAACATCTCTGCTACAGGTTGGGCCCATTCTGGGGACACAGATGGACCCTCTGCTGTGGCAGGGAGCTGCTCAAGTTCAGAGGTCTCATGTAGCCCAAACTTGCCTCAAACTTGCTATATAGGCAAGGATGACCTTGAACTCCTGATCCTTCTGCCTGCACTCCCAAAACGGTGGATTACAGGTGTACACCACCACACTTGGCATGGAAACCACAATCTTGTCTATGGGGATGTCCACTTGGTTACTAACTGGCTGTGTTTCAAAATTCCCTATTCCTAACATGGTAATAGTGGGCACTTTGGAAATGATTCGGTTTGACTGATGCCATGGAGGGGTCTTCAGATGTAATTCACACCCTTTTAAGAACAAACCAGGCCCCCCCCACCATGTGTGGATGCAGCAAGGCAATGCTCGCTGTGAGCCAGAAACAGAGTCCTCCCAGGCCCATACCTTCCTGGCAGCCTAGTCTCCATTCTCAGCATCTAGGCTGTGAGGAATACATGCCTTTAAGTTAAGCCTCCAGTCTATGGCACATTGTCACAGTAGCCAAGGTGACAAACAGTCATGGTTTCTGTCCTGTCCCTGTCCCCTGGACTGCTGCATCCATCCAGCCTCAGCATCTGCTCCTCTCTTCCCCTCCAAGTGCTTTCTGCTTTCTCTAGTACTAAAATCACAGGAAGGCCTGTCTGGGAGTGAAGGGGAAAAATGTGTCCTGGAATAGCCCCAAAAATGGGGAAGAAGAGTGACAACCAATGAGTTACCCCTGTCATCCCCAATGAGTTATACCCCTGGAACCCCCAACCCCAACTCTCTGCAGTTAGGCCACAATGAGTCACTTGCTAAGAGGACTGTGGAAGTCTCCAGAAGTCCCCTCCTTTCTCACCCTGCACTGTCCCCTCTCCCCTCCCCTCTTCACTCAGTCCTGTCTCCTAGAATCCCTCCCAGGTCAACTCCCTGCCCTTAGGTACTAGTCTTAGCTCTACTTCTGTAGGAACCCAAATAGAGACAAAATATCCTGAGGGAATGCCTCCCTAGAAAAAGGAGACACTGTTTTCCAAGACGAGAACTGCCCCCTTCTTTCCTGTCCTGTCTAGTTGTTCTAGATAAAGCCTGATGGCACTGACCACCCAGGCCTTCCAAGAACAAATAATGGTATAGTCAGACTAGTCCTCTCAATAGGGCCCAGAGGAACCCCACCCTGCCAGAAAGCCATGTAACTGTTCTCTGTGCCAGATGCAACCATCTTTTCCGCTGCTGGACAGTGCTTCCCAAGACCAGCAGATCCCCTGATGGAGCACACATAAACATAACTGCCCCAGAGTCTGGTTTCATCCATGCCTTACATTGTGTGGCCTGTGGTCGCCTCTACTATGTGGACACTAGGAAGCTCTCTGGACCGAGGTTTGCATCAATTCTGCTGTAGACTTAGAGCAAGATAAAACAGGAGCCTTGTGAGCAGGGGTTGGAACTTTTCAGTCATGCCACTACCCGTGAATCACCCATGCTCCCGTAAAAACAAAAACATAAAAAATGAATAAACTCATTTGTTCCATCAAACTAGCCTTGTTACAATCTTTGCTCCATCTGTACCCACCTTATTTGGGGTGACTATCCAGTAGGCAAGAATTTAGACACGAGATAATGGAGGAAGACAACAGCTATACTTGGCAACTGTGTCTCCTGATGGTCAGAATACCCTTCACTGAACACCTAGAAGCTGCAGTTAGGTTGTTCCCTCTACATCACAAAGTAAGGACCAGGGCACATTCCCAGTTGCTTTACTTATGCACTGACAAAAGATCTCTATCCTCATTATAGTACCAGTTACATTGTGATTTAGACCCCATCCCTTGTGGGACTTTCTAGGGGATCATGGGAAGAAATACAGTACAAAGGAGATCCCATTTCCCATGGATTAGAGAGGGAGAAGGGTTACCGTTCCCCATGAGTATGCCACCTACCTCACAAATATTCATTGGAAACATCTTTAAAATCCACACCTCATCCTTGGGAGAGCCCATTCTGATCTGTTGGAGTGCAAGCTTTGCTTAGCTTTGCTGAATAAGCTTCTTACACTGTCTGTATCTCTCAGTTGACTCCTTTCCTTCCAGAAGACGGGAACTGAAAAACCCACATGACAAACACTTCTTTTGCATTTCGCCAGGAAAATCACACACCAAAAGGCACTTCTAATATGTGTTCAAGAGAGGGGGAAAAAACCCTCAGGACCTAAACAGAATTCTTCAAAGCAATTCCTTCTGATCACAGCAACCACCTCTTGACCTCCATTAAATGTGGGTGAGCTGTAACCAGTGTAAATTCTATGAATAATAAATCAGGCTCCTGCCCATCTCTGGAAATCCCATTGAACTTTCCATGCTGCAGGATGGACATGTGTCACTGAGATACTTCTCATGACTAGAAAATCCCTCGTCGAAAATGTCACATATCTCCCAGGACTACACTCTGAAATGTCTCCCCAAGTCTGGATTGGGATATCACTTAACATTTTAATTACCACAACCAGATGGAAATTTCTAGATTCCCAAACCAGTCAACCATTACAGATTTCTTCTCCTCGCTGCCTTCTATCAAATGGAACATTTAGACAGGATTCCCTGAGCGTTCAGTCCTCTACATGAAGGCAGGGACAGCCCACCTATGGGGAATTCTGGGCTTCAGCTGGTAAGTCTCATTCAGCAATGGGGGACAGCAGGTAGAACAACTTAAGGGAGGGCGGATCCATTTAGCTTGTGATTTGAGGGGTTGTAGTCCTTCACGGTTGGAAGGCTTGGCAGAAAGCTCCATGGTAGTGGGAGAGCCAGGGTAGGACTCCTTACCTCCTCAAACCTCAGTGGCATAGGAAGCAGACACCAGGCAGGAAGTGGGCCCAGCTATCAACCTCAAGGCCTACTCCAGAGAATCAATTCCTCCAGTGAGGCTGCACCTTCACCTCAAATGTTCCACAGCCTCCCAGAACAGTCCCACCAGCTGGAAACCAAGTGTTCCAAACACAAGAGCCTGTGGAGGGCATTTCACATGTAACTCATAACAATTACCACCTCACAGTAGATAAAATACAATGCAACTCACAGGTGAAGTGAAATCCCATTACAACGTCCCCTCTTCTTTATTTGGACAGAGGAGCAAACCCACTTCTGAATTTTCACAGTGAGCTCACACATCAAGTATCCTAGCAGAGGGTCCTGCAGCGGGCCTTGGCAGGCATTCACACAAACTCAAAGCTCAGCCCCCCCCACCCCCGGAACCTGTCTCCACTTCTGTGTGCCCATCTGTGACCATTACTGTTCTCTGTTTCCCCCACTATGACGGAAGCACCATGGCACAGCAGTGTTTTGTGTTTTGTGTACCCCAACAGTGCCTGACCAACAGCTGGTGTCTTCAGCAGGATTATACTGAGACAAGACAGTCTCGGGGAGCAGGAGAGGATCTCAGGGAGCAGAAGTAAGAAAATGAAGAGGAAGACCTAAAAAGCCAATGAGAGATGTTATCGGGGTCACTGCTACAGTAAAGGACCTTTGAGAAGTTTCCAGGAGCTTCTGGAATGGTCTATACAGAGACAGAGAACCTGAGTTTTCCATCCTCACTGCCCAATCTCTAGCATTGGAGAGCTGACATCCCCACTTCCAGGCTGAACCCTGCAGGGATGGGGCTTTGAGGGAGAGAAGTGAAGCAGAGAACTGTGAAAGCCAGAAGGCAGAGGTCTGAAAGCTCCAAGTGGCCAACCAGGAGCCAGGGGGGTCACGGAGCTGGGGTGAAGTACACAAAATCAACAAATAAATACAAGGGAAATCCAGACCTTCTTGCTTAAGAACAAAGGTTGGAATTACTAGCCCCCTCTGTTCGGAGGGAAGTCATTGATTACTATGAACAAGGAGTTTAGACTCCTCTTATTTTCCCAGCAGATCTTCCCTAATACATCCCTGCTCAGAATTTCCAGAGAGAAGATAGGGGTGAGCCTGTCGTACCAGCCCTCCTTCCAGCTTCTAATTGTCCTTGACACTTGCCTCTGGTTATGTACCAGCTCCCTTTGTTCCATTCTCTTCTTGCTGTGACTTCTTAGAGCCTGTCCAGTGACACCTTTGCCTTCATCTTCCTGGTTTTCTAGCCTATCCCTACACCTCCCAGATGGGAAACCACCAGCCATATGCAGGGCCTGGGGCCATACCTCCAGTGTCCCTCCACCCAGGATCCAGGGTCCTAACCTCCTCCTGGTTGTCCATTCACAGTCAAGAAACTGAATCCCATGTTGGATTCATCACCTGCCCCTTCCCCCATGCCCCAACCACTTTTCCTCCCAAATTCCCTGTCTTGGGTAATATATTTTGACCTACCATTGTCACCTAACCTGGAGCATCAAGGTCAGCCCCAGTCACCAAGCCCTCTTGGTTATTCTAATTTTCTGAATGCTATGAAATGAGCACTTATGACTTGTATAATCTCTGTCATATTTCATAATAGTGGATAGATTTCATAATGGTATATTAGCCTCAATATAAATTTGCCTTCGTTCTTGTGGCCTTCCCAACTCCTGTCCTCCTAACCTTCCCTGGTCTCCCATCTCTGTCCTAGGGACACCTCCCTGTCACCATCAGACTCATCTAAAACCTCAATTCTTTTCCTGCCCTTATGAGTACATTTTGGTTCTCAAATTATCTGCCACCTCTCACACTCCAAAGTTCCCCCAAATATCAGAATCCTTCAGATGTTCCCCCAAATATCAGAATCCTTCAGATGTTCCCCCAAATATCAGAATCCTTCAGATGTTTTGTGCACGTGTGGATGAATGTATTTGTGTGGGAGTGTGCACTTGTGTGTAGAGGCATGCAAGGCCATCAGATGTCTTATTTATTTTTTTAAGGCACCTTATTTTTTTAAGACAGGGTCTCTCACTAAGCCTAGAGCTCACTGATTGGCTAGACTAGCTGGCTAGTGAGCACCTGTCTCCATCTCCCCAGCTCTGGGATTACAGGTACACATCTTCTCCCTAGATTTTAAGTGGGTTCTGGGGATCCGAACTGGGGTCCTTGTGCTTACAAGGCAAGCACTTTCCCAACAGCTATCTGCAAGTGCCCCCACCCCACCCTAGGTGTTTAGTTACTTGGGCACTTGCTTCTTTTGCTTCTGTTATATTGTCAGGTGTTAGCTATAGTGCAACCCCAGGAACTGGCACAGATGTTCCTTAAATGGTGTCTAAAGGGACGGAGGGAAGGAATTAAGTCAGAGCCTGTCTCAGTCCCAAGCCAGGGACAGCTATGCAAGTTGGATAGCAGTCCTCACCAAGTGTGGTCAAGAAACCTGGTAGGAATACAGATTCCTGGGAACCCGGGCCTCCACTGAATCAGAAACTGAGTGTGAACAGCCCTTTAGGCAATTCTCCTGTATGCCAAGTTTACATTTGCAGATATGTCTTGGTAATGTCACAAATAAAACCAATTCCCCCAACCTGAGCTGCCTCATGGGAAAACCACCCTATAGCATTTAATCTGCAGCTGTTTCAAAAAGCTTGCCTCTAGGCTGCAGAGAAGCCTGGGACCTCACCAGGAGAGTCTTCTGGCCAAAGTCTCCTGTGCACAGAGCAGAGCAGACCCAGTACATCCCCATTCTCCTCAGCTCCACCCCTGGGCTCCAGAGCAGGCTATGGATGCCTGTTTTAAAAAGAATGTTTTCAAGTCTTTCTCCTTTCACACCAGACTGATGCCAGAATGGGAAGTGGGAGTGGTTGTGGGCAGGGTCTGTGACCCCCTGGTTCACTCCGACGGGGCTACTCCAGCTCCCGCTGCTCTCCCTCCCTCAGGTGCTTACTCTGCCATATGTGAAACGGGGTGGAGGGACCCAGCAAACTCCAGCACCCCTCTGAGGACTCCAACCCAACTGGTCCCAGTATATAGGACCCTGGTGCTCTGCTGGGACTCAGGAAGCGCTCACTGCAGCTTCCTTCCCATGGCGTGAGAGTTACCAGGGTCAAGGTCCCCATCGCCCAGTCCAGCCCAGCTACGGAGCTCTGGTGGAACTGGGCAGAGGATGATCTTCATGTGCGTGTGGAAGGTGTCTCCTCCAGCCAGTTTGGGAGTGCCTGAGACACTCTCGGGCGCCACTTGGCGACCAGCAGAAGCAGTGGCCTGGGCACTCAGGCCACTCAGGTGGAAAGTCAGTTGTCCTGGGAAGAAATCAGTAGCTTTCCTCCAAAAGCTTCTGCGCAAAGCTAGGAGGCGCACCCCCATTTTACAACGGTGCTAAGAGAGACACAGGATGCCAACTGCCACTCCCTATTTTTTGAAACTGCGACCAGTTTTCAAAAAAATAGAAAGCCCGACTCCCCTCTCTCCCTCGAAGGAGCTCGCGCAGGTCCGAAGGTGGCTCCAAAGAACACCCCAGAATCACACCTCGCTAACACCAAGCCCTGACCTCTCAATTTCCTTGGAGATCCGTTTGACCCCCGCAGCATCCCAGATGAAATGCCTGTTTCCCATCCTGCAAGGGACCCCCTACTGGAAAGGCGAGGGAGTTGTGCTGGACAGGGGTGGGAAAGGAGCTCTTTGGATAAAGCGGGGACCTGGGATGCCCGCCTGGGAGAGTTCACCCTCAATCCACTGGGTCAATCCCCCACCTCTCTAGGGGCCACTTCAACAGGTGGCCCTCCCAGGGGCCTCCTTCTGAGCACGTGTGCTGCAGGGCTGCGTCAGGGCTGGGTAAACAGATGACTGGCTGCTGGCTCCAGGGCGGGGCTATTTAAGAGGCAGAGGCTCTCCCGCCCACCCTGAACTTGGCTGTGTTGCCGACTGCTCCACTGGAAACGCGAAGCCTGCTGCTTCTGCATCCAAAGGTAGGTGTCTCCCCGTGGGCCAATCCAAAAATCATGTGTGTGAAGAATACTGGCCTGCAGCTTTGCACCCCTTTCCGTTTTGTGTTTTCTGTGCCTTCCCTCCTTGGACACCTAGAAAGATTCCTTAAAGTCAGAAATAGCCGGCGCTGGGATACTGCGTTCATTAGGATTCATTCACATGCGACCTAGGATTTGCTAGCTTTCTTACAGTACTTTGCAATCTTTCAAAAGAAAATACCAAGATGTTTTTAAGACCTAAATCTATTTTCTAAATGCTGCTGAAAAATTCAGGGCGGAGCTTTGGCCCCAACTGAGGACTGAACACATATTTCTGATTTTTAAAACCTTGGTTATGTCCCTGTTACTCCCATGTAAAGGCTGAGGAAAGTCTATGAATACGGCTTTTATTTGTGCTCCCATAGTTTAAACGGGACTCATTTCTCTCTCTCTCTCTCTCTCTCTCTCTCTCTCTCTCTCTCTCTCTCTCTCTCCTTGCCCCTCTTTCTTTCTCCCCCTGCCTTCTCTGTTAGAAGAGAGATGCTCTACAAAGGCATCCTCAAACTTCAGGAGAGGTGGAGACATTTCTTCTGTTGAACAGGGCAGAAAATGGGGACTTTTCTCTTCCCGATCTCCCAGGCCCTGGTGTGGACTCAAAGATCAAAGACCAGGCAGGAGCGCCCTGAGGCCGGCGGTGGCCACAGCGCAGGGGAGACTGCGCTTGAAGAGCCCTAGGTTTGCGCCAGCCTGGAGAGTCTACAGCTTTCCACCTGAGCTGACTTCTAGGTGCCTGACTCGCCGCGAGGAGCAGAAGGGTGCTCAGCCTTTTCGCTCACGCCTGTCTCCTTCGCTCTCCACAGCCATGAACAGCGGCGTGTGTCTGTGCGTGCTGATGGCAGTCCTTATGGCCGGCTCCCTGACGCAGGCGGTGGCCCCAGCAGATCCCGCGGGCTCCGCAGTGCAGCGGGTAGAGGAGGTGTCCCGAAGACACCAGAGAGCGGTGCCCAGGACAGACGGCGAGCCCCGAGCGCGCCTAGGCGCGCTGCTGGCGCGATACATCCAGCAGGTCCGGAAAGGTAAGGATGTCTGCTACCTCCATCATACTTCTCAGGCTCCAGATTCCCGGATCCTGATCCTCTCTTCTAGCACCCGCCGGTGGAGGTAAAGTCTCAGGAGGAAACAGGAGACACCTCAAGGGGGCAAAAATTTATTTGCGGAGTTACACTGCACCTCACCTTGCAGTTGGCAGGTGGTATTTGCAGCGTGGTGGGGTCTTAATGGATAAGGGGTCGGCTTGTAAACCTTTCTTTGAACTAATTTTTGGCACGACGTTACAGCGGAAGTTCAACATTTAAAATTGGTTACTGTGCACAGGGAACCCTTTGCTGTGAGTGGAGTAGAACTAGGAACTACCCACTGACCCTTGGAACCCCTCTGGTAGGAAGTGGGTCATTGCTGAGAAAGCTTTTGCTCCAAGCAAAATGGTTGGCCAGTGTATGTCCCCCCTTCCCCCAAAGGGGGTCGGGGGAAGAGGATCAGGAGCACTTTGAGTCTTGCCAAGTCTTGAATTAGGATGGTCACACGGGGAGAGATACATCTGATTTTTTTTTTTTTTTTTTTTTTTTTTTTTTTTTTTTTTTGCTGTTGGAGAGATGCTCCCAGTGCAGAACAGGGCCCAGTTTGAGCATTGGAAGTCTTTCTCCAGGGATCCACTGGATTGATTTACATCTGGTCAGCTTAGTGTTCCTTTCCTGCCCCTGAATTTATCTTATCTTCAGGGAGGAGATGAAGGCATAGCAACCCAGATCTCCTTCCTTGTGATTCAAAGGACACCTTCTCCATGTCTTGCAGCCTTGGGGAATCATGGCATGGACCTAGACAGTCTTTATATCTGGACTTTATCCCCGTGATATTAATGATGAAATCTACCTGTGGGGCAGTGTGTTAAACTGGACCCATCCAGCTCCCTTAAAACATGGGAAAAGGGCATCCTTTTCCACAGGGCTCCCTTTCCCAACTAGGGTGTCCTGCCTGGATTTATACCACAGCTCTGGGCTTAACTGGAGAAGGAGGAACTGGGAGTTTAGATGGACTCTCCTAAAGTTTCCCATGAAGGTTAGCCTAGGGCACTTCCAGAGGGAGAATAGCAGGAGATTTCTTCCTCTTCTGCTGCTGCTTTCAGTTGAGAGAGATAGAAATGTAAATCAGAGGATGAGAAAAATTAGCATTTCTTTCTCCATCCCTTGTGATTGCTTATCTGAACATAATCTAGGATCTGCCCTTGGGTGTGGGTTACCAGCAGACTCTTCTGAATTAATCACTAGGCTTTTCACTGAACTGTCAATCTAGAGGGCCCCCCCCCATGCAAATGGTAAGTGCATGGAGATTTGGCTGCCCACACCCGGGATCAAAGCTAACTGGCAAATATTTATGCTCACTTATTTGACAAATATGAACTGGGAATCAGCGGTCATAAATACTGCCCAATTTCTTTGAATATTTTATATCGGATTTTAAGATAGCATCAGATTTTGATTCAACTCTAATACATAATATGCTTAAAGACTCTAGACAAGATATTGCACCCTGCCCAAGGGATAAGAATGTATCATTAGGGAACTTAGTTGGTAAACTGCCTTGCATGTACAAAGTCCTGGGTTCAATTCCAGCGCCACTTAAAACTGGGTGTGGTGACGCAAACATGCACTCGGGAGGTGGAGGCCAGAGGACCAGGAGTTCAAGGCCAATCTTAGCTACATAGCAGTTTAGACCCTGTTTCAAAAAATTTTTGTGTGTGTGTCTTTTTGAAACAGAGTCTCCTTGTAGCTCCAGCTGGCCTGGAACTTATTATTTAGACCAGGCTGACCTTGTGCTCACAGAAATCTGCCTGCCTCTGCCTCTCAAGTGCTGGGATTAAAGGCATGCGCCACCATGCCTGGCTCCAAAAACATTTTCTTTTAAAAAAAGGAATTTATCCTTAGGGCTATTCTACAGCACTCTCAGTAGTACAAGAAGAAGCAATTTCTGTGAAAGGTGGGGGGCATCTAGTGGCATTGTAGCATATAGTGCACATCAGCCCTTGACCAGATGCTGCAGCTGTGCATCTCTCTCAGGTTTATAACTGCTCTGCATAGTGAGTATTCTCATGGCCATTTTGTGTGTGTGGAAGCCCAGGTTCTAGAAGGACAAGTAACATCCATTCCCAGTGGCACTTCTAGGAGACAGCAGGCTGAATCTATGTAAGTCCTCATTTTCCTTGAGGGTCCAGAAGTCATCTAGCTTCCAAGCTGACCTATGTGTTGTACGTGTGAGAGCTTGAAGGAGCCAGATTCCCTCACTTCAGTCCATAACTTGGTATTAAGTCCCTTCACTGCATAGTACTAGGGAGAGAAAGAAGGGAGGGAGGGAGGGAGGGAGGGAGGAAGGACTGTGATAAGCACACACACACAAGGACAGATCTGTGTAGAGTGAGAGAATTGAGGTATGTACCAAACACCCCTTCCATGGCTGGTTGCATGTCCATGCCATTTGCCTAGGCTGCTGGCTTGATGTGGGTTGTGGTCAACCCTTGGAGTGGCAGTCATCGACCAGTAGACAGGAAGACAGGTTGTGTTTCTGTGTGAGTGTGTACAGGGAACTGGGACTGCATGTCTTGCTGACTAATATTTCATTTGAATAGAGGGAGCTGTTTTTCTTCTGTATGGGCTGGGGTGGACTTTTAGTTCCAAAAGGCAAGAGACCAAGGAGAGGAAATATGGGGGTGCTTTTCTGTGTGGCTGTTTCCGTTTTAAATTTAACTAGTTAAATTCATTATCTATAAGGCAGGGTAATTTTTAAAATGTTTTATTAGTATATATTAATTCTACATAACGATGGGTTTCATTGTGACATTTTCATATATAAGGTATTTTGATCATATTCATCCAATATGATTTTTGTCCCCCTCCCACCCCATTTGATTCCTTTCCCAACTAGCCCCCCCCCCACAATTTCATGTTTTTTATCTTCAGCGACCCAATGAGTCTCCTTAGGGTTGCTTATGGAGCATAGATGAGGGCCTATCAATAAACAATCTCTATTCTGGCTCTAATAGTCTATGGGCAGGGGCTGGCAGGGCCACCTCATGGAAACTGCCTACTGACCAGTACCTCAAGAGGTGGAGACACAGGGGTCCCAACTCAGTGACAACCGTTGAGAGGATCCTCACTCCTTCACAGAAGCCCCTGAGGGGCCTCTCTTAACCCTTAGTCAGCCAGAAGGTGGTACTCTGGTGGCAAGCCCAGGAGGCCACTGTGAACCATTTGTGGACAGGGACTGCAGATGAAGGATACACATCACCACTCTCACTCACCCCATGTGACTGTAGGAGAGGTTCATCTGTTGCTACAGGCTGGACTCCATCACAGGCTCTGTCATTGTGTTTTGGACAAAATGGCTGATTTAAATTGCCTCTTTTGTTTCTTCTCACCCACTGTGAGTGCTACTGAGATATCATACTGACAGTATGTCTTTTTTTCTACTATATTTAAAAGAATTTAGCTTTCTAATTAATAATCCTTAAGTAACATTTATATAGACAAGGAGCTTGATTCCGTTAAAATTTTTGTTAATATTTGTTTATGTTTTTATTTGCATGTGTGTATGTATGTGTGTGTGTGTCTGTGTCTGTGTCTGTGTCTATGTACACATGTGCCATGGTGCTTCTGTGTCAGTCAGAGGACAACCCAAGGGAGTCTGTTCTCTTCTTCCACCATGTGGGCCCTGGGGATTGAACTCAGGTTGTCAGGGCTTGGTAACAAGTTATCTCTACCCACTGACCCATCTCACTGGCCCCTATTTAAAAGATATTTATTTCTGTGTATGTGTCTGTGCTTGTATCTGAGGGTGTGTGCATGCCATGGTGGACTTGTGGAGATCAGAGAACAACCTGAGTCCTGCCTTTTCCCATTGAGTTAGTCCCAAATTAAACTGGTTTTATTTTCAGATCTCAGACTCTTGTCTCTGTCTTCTCTGCTCCTTTCAGCTCCTTCTGGACGCATGTCCATCATCAAGAACCTGCAGAGCCTGGACCCCAGCCACAGGATAAGTGACCGGGACTACATGGGCTGGATGGATTTTGGCCGACGCAGCGCTGAAGAGTATGATGATGCCTCGTAGAAGAGAGGCCTCTCCAAGCCCTGTTCAGAGGAAGCAGAATAAGAAAACAATTACATTTTCAACTCCTTGTCTCCACTGTTTGACATTTTGAGTATCTATTTATTAATTCCCAAAGTGAAATCTGTCTGTGAAGAGTGCAGCCACACACCTCAGCCGAATTGTGCCATTGGAAGGCAATGTTTCCTTCTGTGACTCCCCATCTCATAGTTGCTATGCTATTAAAGTGATTTCCTTCAGCCCCTCAGGCCTTGTGTCTTCTGAGGGTCCCAAGAATGGACAAAGGGGATCCTGGTATGTGGTATCCAGAGGTGAATCTTTACGTAGATGGTCCCCAGAGAGGGCTTAGGACAGGCGTTCAGGGCATGGAGCTGGCTTCCCTACTCCAGTCAAGCTGAGCTGACTAGTGGAAGTACATCTGGACTCAGGCCCAGGGCCCAGCGCTGGCCACCCTGATCCCTTCCTGGACTCTTCTGCCAGACCCACTCACCACAAGATTTCTCTAGGTTCTCTCAGCCTTTAAATACAGGGCAGTTATAGCCCTGAGAGGTGTAAGTGGCTGGCCCACATGCTCCAGCTGGTGAGTCACAGACTTGAAAGTTGAAGCTCCTAGGTCAGTGAGACTCCATCACCCTAACACTCTCACACTCCAGAATCAGAATTGTGTTCTGATTCAGCAAGTGGAGGCTGGGGTCAAGCAGGCTCCCAGGCATGTCCGTGCCGCTGGTCTCCAACCATACTTCCACGGATGGAGAGCAGAGCCTGTATTGCCTTACTTTTCCTGGAGAACCTATTTCTGTTCACCCCAGGTAGAGAGGGGCCGTGATAGATCAAAGAAATTATTCCATCCGTAGTCAGTGTCCTGGTTTGCTTTTCTGTTGCTGTGATAAACACCATGGCCAAGAGCAACTTGTAAGAGTAAAGGGCTTAGATCTTCTTACAGGCTTGTCATAGAGTTCAAGATCACTGGGCAAAGACCACTCAGACTCAAAAAGTTCTGAATCAGCCTAATCTATTTAGCTGGCCAGGACAGCACTCTCTGAGCCAATTTTGAAAATGCTGCCCTAACTGTGAGGGGATGGGAGCTTTTACAACTTTATTAGAATTTTAAAGAAAAATCCTCAAAGCAGGCGAGCTGGTAATCTTGGCAGCTGCCTTGAGGAGAATGGAGGAGAGAAAGACAGCTATGAAGCCATGCAGGTTTAGAACCTGTGTAGAGGTCAGATACGTGGCTGACTGGCAACCACATGACTGGGAGAAAAAGTAAAGCCTTAAAGCATATTTAGAAAAAAAAAATGAAGGAAAAAAGGAGAGATTTCACTTGGGCAGACTTACAGAGACTCATCTGGCTGGGACAAGGAGTTCTGCTCTAGGAGGCAGGATTCCAGGCAGGAATTCACTCTCATTAAAGCACTAGGTATTCTGCCCATCTATTTAGCATAATTTAAGGTGAACCTGCCTTCCTAAGGGAGGTCCTATGACCAGATGATTGACCTGGTGAAACTGGAAAGGTGGGTCTTTCAACAGACTAGAGATTTTATAGTCTTGATCAGTTAAACTTATGGGGCTATTTGCTACTCTAACACCAGGATTATATGGGTGTGTTCCTCAGCTCTTCCTGGAACTTCTGGCCCCAGGCCAGGTTAGGGTCTGGGATGGCTCACCAAGATGTCTTACACAAAACGGAGGAGCTTGGGCTAGTCTATCATCAAGGGAAGCCAGGGCAGGAGCTTAAAGAAGAAACCAGCTGGACTCTACAACATTAATTAACAATCAATAAAATCCCTCATAGACATGCCACAAGCCAATCTGATAGAGGAAATCCTCTAGTTGAGGTTTCCTCTTCTCAAGTGTGTCAATTTGACAATCAAGATTAGCCATCACACTCAACTTGGTACACCAGTGAGCTTATTAGGGTCATTTACAGGAGCATCAGTAACCCAGGCAACCACATCACTAAACAGCCCACCCCAGGGAGTAGCAGCTCTTGAGAGCTGCATGCCTGGTGCTCTCTGCACAACTCCCAGGCAGTTCCACTGAAAAGTCTGCTCTCTCCCACCAATTGTTTACTGCTTATATAACTTTAGGGAGGGGCCTGATGAATCCTGCAAATTTGTTTTGCATTTCATAACTCTGGTGAGCCTCCCTGCTCTGTGAGGAGGGAATGTTTCAGTCTAGAGGAAATCGTTAAACAACAGCCTGTGGTTGCTTTCTCTCAGCCTCACCAACCACACTAGTCAGAGGGTATTTTGGGAGGACTCTGGTTATCTGGAACAAGAACCGATTTATTCTGTTTTCTGTAAGCGTCACTAAAGGAACCTAGCTTGCAGGGACATTCAGAGATGATCTAAGACCTACCACCCAGAGCACAGCCTCTAAGACCTCCAAATCAAAGCCTGTAGAAACTTCAGATCTCCCTGAGCTGAGGCCCAGGGTAGCCCAGGCCTACAAAAAGGGGTAGCCCATAGGGAACAGGCATTGAACACAATATTGGCAAGTGTTATAGCATGACTCAGAGGGGCCTTTCCCAGCCCACTATCACCCACTGGAATATCCAGGATTTCTTGTTTAGTAGTAGAAATGGGGTCCTTAAAAATTCCTGAAGGACCCTAGACAGAGACCTGGTCAGAAAAACCCGTAACCTGACCTGATATTAGAATTTGGTGTAAAAGTTAGACTCCAATAGTACAATGCACTGTCTCTTCCTAGAGCTCCTACCTCATTTAGGTCCAACAATTTGATCTCCATGATTGTCTCAAAGATTAGGTATTGAGTTCCTATTTGTGATGGATAACCTTCATTGGCAACTTGACTGAACTTGGAAGCACCTAGGAGACACACCTCTGGGCATATCTCTGTTTTCAGAAAGGATTAACCAAGCAGAGAAGACCCACCCTAAATGTGGATGCCACCATCCCACATTTGAGGGTTGAGGTCTTAGACTGAATGAAAATGAGAAAAGGATGGGGCTGAAGAGATGGCTCAGTGGTTAAGAGCACATTGATTCAGTTTCCAACACCCATATGGTAGCTAACAACCACCTGTAACTCCAGTTCCAGGAGATCTGATGCCCTCTTCTGGGTATTGCATGACATAGGTGTGCTTACATATGTACAGGCAAATAGATGATAGATAGATAGATAGATAGATAGATAGATAGATAGATAGATAGATAGATAGATGATAGATAGATGATAGATAGATAGATAGATGAGATTGATTGATATACATGATAGATAGGTAGATAGATAGATAGATTAGATAGACAGATGATAAATAGATAGATGAGAGATAGATAGATTAGATAGATATTGATAGATGGATAGATAGATGATAGATAGATAGATGATAGATTAGATAGATGATAGATAGATAGATAGATAGATAGATGATGGATGGATGGATGGATTAATGGATGGATAGATAGATAGATAGAAAGAAAGAAAAGGTACATAGAGCCGGGACCCGCCAGGACGCGCCCGGACCCGCCCTCCGACACGGCAGACGTCATGTGTTCCCGGGCCCGCCGTCCGTGACAGCAGACGTCATGCCTTCTTCAGGGGGACGCTCCCGGAGCTGGATTTCCATAATGACGGGGTTTCCGGACCAGGGACAGATGCGGAGGGGGGTGCGGGGGTGCGGGCTGGACCCCGAACGGCACCGAGAAGCGACACAGGCGGCACGTGACCACGGGAAACCGGGAAAGGACGGCACTTCCGGCAGCACCCAGGGCCGGGGAGAGGGCGCGGCGCCCAGGCCTCAAGGGCTGAGTTCGAATCCCAGGGACCCACTTGGTGGGACGAGACGAGGGGCCCTGCAGGCGGTCTTCGGAGCGCCGCATGTGTGCTGGGACATGTGCTCAACACACGTAAACACATACATATGTAGTTATGGGACAGATAAATACATAGATAGGCGCATTGACAGATACATATAGCTCATAGATGGTGGAGATAGATAGATAGATAGATAGAAGATAGATGATAGATAGATAGATGATAGATAGATTGATAGATGATGATAGATAGATGATAGATAGATAGATAGATAGAAGATAGATAGATGATAGATAGATAGATAGATAGATAGATAGATAGATAGATAGATAGATTTAAGGGGAAAACAAGAAAGTGAGATGAGCACCAGCACTCATCTTCCTACTTCCTGACTGGGGCTGCAATTCGACCAGCCGCCTCAAGCTCCCACCAGTATCCCTTTCTGCCATGATGAACTCTATCTCCTCACACTGTGAGCCAAAATAAATTCTTCCTCCCTTAAGCTGTTTTTGTCAGATATTTGATCATGGCAACAAGATTCATAACTAGTACATCCCCTGCAGTATTTCTAAGTCAAACTATGGCTATAGGATAAAAAAAAAATAGCCTGCTCCTTCAGATTTCTCTCAGAACTGTGCTCCTAGCAAAGTCTCTGTTCATTCTTTTATTGAAACAGGATGTCCAGTGTGAAATGAGGAAGAATTTTGCTCTTTGATCCTAGACCTAGAATAATACACACACACGCACACACACACACACACACATACACACACACACAATCATAAAGAGATGTTACAAATTTCTCTCATTGCTTTCAATGATACAAGTGCTGTTTGCAGGCTTTGATGTTTTGACATGTAAAACATGCATACACACATTTATACACTATGTTGGATGGAGGGCCCTGAGGGATTAAAATCATATGTCCAGGTCATAAGAGGAGGGAGCACATGGCTCAGTGAGCTTGTTTACACTGCATTGCAAGGTTAGGTAAAAGTCATTTGTCTATAGTATGTCTTTATTGTAAAAGTCATTCCTACAATTCCCCCCACCCCAACTCACTTCTAGTGTGTGTGTGTGTGTGTGTGTGTGTGTGTGTGTGTGTGTGTGGAATGGGATTGCACCCCATTTGTGTGTTAATATGTGTGTTGGGGTGGGAGAGGTGCTTGGGACTCAGAAATAAACACAGAGTCAGCAATACCAAATGGGTATGGATGTTAAAACTTCAAAGATAAAAGCCATGACTCTTGCAAATATAAGATTAACATATTTCGATGCTGTCATTCACCTCATTCATTAAGAACCTGTAGCAAGGTGTAGTCATTTCAAAGGAGACCAGACACACAGAGGCTGTCAGGAAAATAGCTTGATCTGCTAACATACTCAAAAGTGACTCCTGCGTCAATAAAGTCAAAAAGTTCATGTTTGGGATAATCTGTCCCCAGAATAGAAAAAAGTTGTATATTGAGGTCATTTCCCCCTTGTTCCAGACACCATCAGAAAACTGTAGCAAAGAGTTTACAGAGCACATGTAACTCAAAGACACTGATGCCAATCACACCACATGTGAGCTCAGAGTTCCTCTGAAAGGACACTTGGGCACCAGCTACTTTTCTTCTTGTTGCAACAAAATATCAGACAGATGCAATTGAAGGAAGAAAGGGTTTGTGCTAGCTTATGGTTCAAGGATGCAGTCCATCATGGTGGGGCAGTCATGGTGGCAGGAGCATGAGGCAGCTACTCATACTGCATCACAGTCCAGAAGCAGAGAGTGAACACTAGTGCCCATCTCACTTTCTCCTTTTTATTCAGTCCAGGACCCCAGATGCCACAGTTAGGGTGGGTCTTCCCTCCTCAGTTAAATCTTCCTGGAAACACCCTCACAGACAGATCCAGAGCTATCTGTCCTTGGTGATTCTAAATCCCATCAAACTGACAAGATCAACCATCATAATTGACAAAGGGAAGAATCCAGTCTCTCAACATCATTTCCAGCTATGTTCAATATTTTTCTCCGGCACGTTCAAATAACTGCTAGTTCTGGAGGCAAATACAGCAGAAGTCAAGCAAGAAGAGCGGTGTGACCTCGCTAATTTCCCCTGGGCTCTGGGCTCTGCAAACGTCTATTACCAAATGTGGAAAGGATTTGCTTGTGTCTGTCTCCTGCCCTGAGCTGTTCCTCCCAGAGAACTAGGATTCAAGGATCCCCTGTGCCCCAGATCCCCCATCACCTCCTAGGTTCCACTGGACAGAGCCCCCTGGCAGCGACACCATTACTCTGTCCTCTCTGAGGACATTATGCTCTAGCCTCTCTGCTTTCTCCTTACTCCCAGAAAGCACTAAACTCAGTCCTGCCTCAGGACTTTTGTACTGCTGTTACCTGTGTCTGGCTCACCTTCCCAGCAAAGCATAGCTTGGCCCTTCAAGTCCTTGGCTCCACCTTGCCTGCTGACCATCCTGTCTGCAGAAGCTCCTCCAGTTCTCTCTCTTCATCCCTTTCTTGAACTTATCACTTCTTGGAATTATGATATATTAATTGGTTGGTTCATTAATTTTTGTCTTACTATCCATCACTTACCATGACCTCTAGACCACAGTAGATACTCAGTAAATATTTGTATAATTGATTCATCAACAAGGAGAAAGTCTCTCTCAGGAGCCCTTCTACTCAGCTTGCAGATTAGTTTTAGAAGCAATTTCGAGGGGGAAGTAAAGCATGCACAGGGACATGGCAAGTTCTTCCAAACAGGGGTAGGATGCAAAGCTGGAAAGCAGACTACTCACACATATAGGTGGCTGACGTCTTGCATGAGGGGCATGCGCAGAGTGACAGAGTGCTCCAAGTAGCCCCCAGGCCTCCCCCAGGTCCAGCACCATTTCTTTCACTCCAGTCAAAACCCATAAAGGGGGGCCAGGGAGATGGTTCAAGTGGGTACAGGCACTTATCACCAAGCCTGGCAACTTGAGTTCAATATCTGGGACCCACATAGAAGGAAAGAACTGGCAACCACAATTTGTCCTCTGACTTCCGTGTGTATGCTATGACATGTGTATGCTCCCACCACAGACACACTAAATAAAAGTAATAATAAAAAATAAATGTATAATAATAAAAATAATTAGAACTGGTATCCTAGTGAGTTTTCTATTGTGATCAAACACTGGCCAAAAGCAATTTGGGGAGGAGAGGGTTTATTTAACTTACACATCCCAAATCACAGTTTATCTTTAAGGGAAGTCAGGGCAGGAACTCAAGGCAGGAACCTCGAGGCAGGCACTGAAACACCATGAAGGAATGCTTCTTACTGGCAGGCTTCTCTGACCTGTACTTAGCCTGCTTTCTTATACAATCCAGGCCCACCTGCCCAGGGATGGCACCACCTATGTGGGCTGGGCCCTTCGATATCACTCAACAATCAGGAAAATGTCTCATGGACATGGCCGCAGGCCAGGAGGCTAGAAGAAATTCTCCAATTGAGGTACCCTCTTTCAAGGTGTGTCAAGTTGACAACCAAAACTATCCAGCACAGATGGCAAGATGGTTTAGTGGGTAAAGATGCTTGTCACCAAGCCTGACAATCTGAGCTGGATTCATGGGACTACAAAGCAGGAGAGAACCAACTCCCACAAGTGGTTCCCTGACCTGAGTATTTACACTGTACAGATGCATCTGTGCACACGGAGACACACTAAATAAACAAATACACAAATGTTATATCTATTAAAAAAATTTAAATATTTTTGTTGATTAGAGAATTTCATACAATGTATTTTGATCATAGTCAGACCCTCTCTCCCTCTCCACCCTCATCTTACTACCTCGCCCCCATACTTCATGTCCCCTATTATTTGTTTTTTCCAAAAAGGCTTATTGAGTCTAATCTGTGTTCCTCAAATGTTCTTGGATGTAGGTCTACCCCTTGGAGTCTAGTCAATCTATGAGGCATCACACCATTAAGGAAGACTGATTCTCCCTCTCCCAGCAGTTATCAATTGCCAATAGATCCTCACCTAGAGCTAAGGCTTCCTGTCCATCTCCCCCATCCATGCTGGATTCCTGTCTGGCTTGGGCTTGCACAGGTCTTGTATATGCTGTCATAAGTGCTGTGGGTTCATATGTGCAACTAGCCCGTGCTGTCCAGACAACACAATTTCCTTGTATTCATCTACCACCTCTGGCTCTTGTAATCTTTCCACCCCTCTTTCTCAATAATCTCTGAGCCTTGGGAAGAGAGGGTATGATGTAGGCATCCCATTTAGGACTCAGCACTCCACAGTCTTTCGTTTACACAGTGGAATAACATTCATTCAGTAGTTAAGAAAAATCAAGTTATGAAATTCTCAGGTAAATGGATGCAATTGAAAACAATCATCCTAAGTGAGGTAACCTGGACCCAGAAAGACAAACATTGCATGTTCTCTCTCCTTAGTAGATGCTAGCTTTGAATCTTCAGATAGGTGTCTATTGTTAACAACAGGGAGAGGATTTGCTTGTATTTTTCCACAGGATCAACCAAAGCCTATCTGGGTTCCAGCTAGAAATGTCAGACACCTCCCCACCCACGAAGAAGATGGCTCGCATGACCCTGGCAGAAACAAAAAAAAAAAAGAAAGAGGCAGAAACGTCATCCAAAGCCACACAAGATCACGTGGAGAGAAATCCATGACCTAGTGGAAGATACACGCCACAGATGTCTATCTGAAGCCTCCTTTTTTATTATTTTCTGGTGCCTGTAAATTTTCATTAATTTTAGGTGGATTTTTTAAACATTGTTGGATGGCTGCCATTATTGGAAAAAAGGAAAGAGGAAAATTATGTTTTTCTTGGGCTTCTTTCTTATATGCCAAATGTGAAAGAAAGCTCCATACCTCTGGATCAGATATGTCTGCTGATAAGATCTAGGGCGCAAATTGATACTCTCCGGTGTGAAGAAGCTTCGACTTTTGCACAACAAAGGTCTCCCAACAGGTGTCAATTAGAAAACCCTTAGAGATCAAGAAACTAATTAGGTGCCATGGGGAGTGGGTCCCAGGAGAGGAAATAGAATGCAATGATATAAATGGGAAAGGAGAAGAACGGGTTGAATGGGATGGAGAATGGGATGGTGGGGTGGAAAAGGGAGCAAGAGGCAGGACAACTAACACTAAAGGCCTTTCGAAAGACTCATATGGAAACTTACTATAGAAGTTTCTTTCAATATATACTTATACAATATAAAAGGTTTAAATGTAGTTACCCTATAATGGGGGTTCAGTGGTCCTAATAGACACCACAGACTAGCTCATTAAAAGCCCAGTGTTAGAAATGGACTTCCCTCTTTGGATTTGTTGACCAGAGAGATCCATAGACTCTCAAACAATACTGGCTATTGCCATTGCATTTGGATACCTGATGCTAGGTAAGATCCTATTGCTGAAGGCATACCTGAGTCACAGAACAAACAAGGAAAAATCAAGCTGGTACTGGCCTTGAAGCTTCATCTCTACTGGCTAGCTTTCATAGTTCTCGAAGGTGCTATGCATGTTACTGGCAGAGAAAGGTAATCATCAACCTTACCACCTGTGAACCTTGAAAGCTACAATAACAACTGGCTTGGCAAAATATACCCATTGGTGCAATAGTGGCATGAATATTATGAGAGTAACCTTTTAAATTGATTTAAAAACATACCCAGAAAGGATTGACAATATCAAAGAAATGAAAGGAAAGCAGTGAATCTTTTCACTGGATCTTTTCATTTCATTCATTCAGCGTATTAAGGAAGTAGAATCCATCTAAGAGCTGATGGTGTCAGGGTGCTGAAGACATTAACATACACGAAGTTCGTGGACCAGTAGACAGTTACTGAGTGATGCTTGAGAGGATATTATAGGAAATGGAAAATGACCATAATCCACTGTGTGGATTCAGCTTGACTGACAGCAGCCAGATGGCCACACGGACTGCCTGAAAACTCCTAGTTGGGGTTCCTTACATAGCTTCCCAGCATGCTATAAGTAGACACCACTGTTATCATAATACATAGAGCTTTATGATGGGACTTTGCTGCCATGGATATGCCTGGCTCTGATGTTACTTTAAGATAAACTAGGTACATTCTGGCTCAGATGAAGTCATAAGTCATTTTTGTCCTAACCAAAATCCATGCCCCTATTTGTGGCCCAAATAATAGGGACCCAACTGGTCTCTCTGTGGCCCAGGACCACGATTCCATCCATAAGTCCCCCCAAGAAATTGTACTCTGTGCAACCCTAGATTTGTCTGCCTCATGATACCTTGGAGCTGATTCTCATACACTAGAACTGGAATGTTCTAGAGCATTCATATAAAGTGAAAAGGTCCTTCAACAATATTAAGTTCTTCTATTCACAGGATGCTGTTAAAAAAACACACACACACATTACAGTCACAAGGTCACAGTATTTTCTTCTTCTCCAAACTCTATGTGTGCATACATGTATGCTTGTTCACATGTGTTGTGTATGAGTGCACATGTGTTCAGGTGTGTGTACGGAGGCCTGAAGCTGACATCAGGTGTTTTCCTCAGTTGTTCTCAACTTTTTATTTATTGAGGAAGTCTCTTGCCAAACTTAGAGCTTACTAATTCCAGTTAGTCTCGCTGGTTAGCTTACCCTGGGGATCTCCCATCCCAGTCTCCCCAGTGCAAGGATTATAGGCAGTGTCACACCTACCTGGCTTTGACATGGGTTCTGCATGACATGTGCTTCATTCACTGAGCCGTCTCCCCAGCCTACTTCTCCAAACTTGTTACAACATTGTGGATAATCCTTACAATGGCAGTAGCTCATAATTTCCAAGCTACCAGCATACAAGAGACATGAGCAAAGAGCAGCTCCAAATCGGACCTTCGGTCACATCCTTCACCAGGAAACACCCAGGTCTCCCCAGATGATTTTGATAAATGCTGAGGTTCATCATCAGTGGCCAACATGTTTCCTTCTTTGACTCCCTCTCACTGAGGCTCAGAAGACCCCTAAAGACGCCACCTTTCCATCTGCTGTGCCTACCCTGCACTCTAACCCAATGTCTGGAGTCCTCTGGAAACTTCTGTCCTTGGTGTGAGACTCCGGGCCACATTGCTACTGTTTTGTCCTCAAAGCTCTCAAGAATACTCCAAAAGGCCCAGATGCCATGGGAAACTCTCCAAAAAGCAGTTATTAACAAGGAAACCAGTTGCCCTGACACTCCTTTAGCACACAGTTCTTTATCCTGCTTGGACATTTCCATCACAGGTGGGCTAATTTCAAAGGTGATATGCATCTTAATGCATAGCATTTTACAAACTATTTCTAACATCAATTTCCAGCTGGGTGTGGTGGTGCATGCTCTTAACCCCAGCAGAGGCAGGAGTATCTCTGTGAGTTTGAGGCCAGCTGGGTCTAAATAGCAAGTTCCAAACCAACTGGCCTATGGGGTGGGGGTAGATCCTGTGATCCAGGTGAGGCAGGAGGGTGTTCAAAGTGCTTCCTCACCATTAGATGCTGAGTTTCTTCTCACACCACATGCCTCTGTGGTGGCTGTGCTGTCCTCTGCTCTTTGTATGCAAGCTCACCTGAAGGATTACTTTTCCATGTCTGAAATCTCTGTATTTCCTTGTAATTGAAAACAGTTCTTGAGACATAACATCTGAGTGGTATCTGTACACCTGGCAGCTACCCTTAGGCTCAAGCAAAGGAGGAAGAGCATGAAAGAGACATTAGTTCAGCTGAGGATGGGAGCATTATCTGAGCTGTAGAACAGGTCTATGTCTGTGATTCTTCTTAGTTTCCCTCCATCTGCCAAGATCTTCATTTCATCTTTATTCATGAAGGTTATTTTTGCTGGATTTAGAATTCCAGATTAACAGCTCTCTTTCAGCACTTTAAAAATCCTGTACTATGGGGCTAGAGAGATGGTTAAGAGCACTGGCTGTTCTTGCAGAGGACCTGGGTTTGAATCCTAGCACCCACATGGAGGCTAACAACCATCTGAAACTCCAATTCCAGGGGATCTGACACCCTCTTCTGACCTCCATGGGCATTGCACAACACAGGTGCACTTAACGTGCATGCAGATAAAATAAAAATAATAAATAAAATATAGATTTTTTTAAAATCCTGTACTACTTCCTGTGGCCTCTATGGTTTCTGGTGAGAAATCAACAGTCACTCTGGCCATCCTTACCAAGTAGATAACAAGTTATTTTTCTCTGACTGCTCTCAAATTTCCTTTGTCTTTAGCTTTGGATAAGTTGGTTGTTGTGAGTCTGGATGTTGATGGATTTTTATTTTGCTGAAATTTTGAAAGTACATATTGATATCCTTTTACCAAACTTGGAAAGTTATCAAAAATTATATCTTTGAATTTTAAAAATATTTTTAGCATCCTTTCTGGGATCCTGAAGATAAAAATGTTAGACTTTTTTAAGTCGCACATACCAAAAATATCTCTCTCTCTCTCTCTCTCTCTCTCATACACACACACACAGCTGGGATAAATTTTGTTTATCTTCAGATTCACTAGCTCTAGTGAGTTGCTTTGCTTGGTGCTTATACTTCTGAATTCTCAGATTTTCACTTATTTCCTCAATTTCACTGCTAAGATTTTCCACTTTAATGACTCTTGTTTCAAGAATGGTTACCAGCTGGGCCCGATGGCACAGGTCTGTAATCCTAGCTACCCAGGAGAATGAAGATTGTAGCTTCAAGGCCAGCCTAGGAGACTTAGTGAGACTACATCTAAAAATAAAAAGTAAAGAGAGGTCTGCGAATGTAGCCATATGGTAGAGCATTTGCTAAGTATGAAGAGGCCCCAAGTTCCATCCTCAGCACCACACAGACACAGATACACACACACACACACATACACACACACACACACATACACACACACATACACACATGCACGAATGGTTACAATTGCTCATTTGATCACAAGAGCTTTTGATAAATCTGACATCTGTGAAATCTCTACATTGGCATCTGTTGATTATCTTTTCCAGGGAGAATTGAAATTTTCATGGTTCTTCATGTGTGTGGAACTTTTGGACTGTATCCTGGACAGTATTAAAATTATACTATAAGAACCTGAATCTCATTGAAATCTTAGAAACATGTTGGTATTTTCACTTTATCAGGTTATCAATCTGGTAATGTTCCACCCTGCTGTGTGCTGAGTATAATAGTTTAGTTTTCAAAGAATGACTGACAGCTGCCCTAGGTCCCCTTTCAGGCATGGGCCCCAGGAGCCAGTCTGGGACCTGGGAGGTGGTCCATCCACTACTTCAGTCCTTAAAGTCTTTGGTGCTAGTTAGGAGCAGATTGTGACTTTGGAGTCATATTCCTGAGCAACCCCTCTCTGTAACCTCCACAGTGCTTTCAGTTCCCAGTGTTCCCCTTATTGATTCTCCACTCAGAAACTTGGGGTTCTGGTGACTGTGCTGCCACACACCCATGTTTGGGCACATGTTCAGGTCCCAGTGGCAGGAGAGAAAATCAGTGGCATTTGGTCAAGGTTTCTCTTTCTCAGTTTTGGCTAGTATCACTGCATGCATGGCTTCACCTGGAGGAAGACGAGGAGAGGGACAGAGGGAGGAGGGGGAAGGAGGAGGGGGAGAAGGGAGGGAGGGGAAGAAGGGAGGGAGGGGAGGAAGGGGGAGAAAGGAAGGAGAAAGGATAGAAGGAGGAGGAAGAGGAGGAAGGGGGAGGAAGAAAAAAGTGAGAGAGAGAAGAAAAAGTAGGAGGGCAAGGGACAAGGAGGGGGAGGGGGAAAGAGGAGGGGAGAA
>NW_008352479.1:2488908-2497747 GCF_000622305.1 Nannospalax galili | reverse complement strand
GGGAGGGAAGAAGGGGAGAGAGAAAACCAGGGACTGTTCATGCTCCTGTCTCCTATCAGGGTTAGGAGAGGAAGAGAGAGGGAGAGAGGGAGAGACAAAGAGGGAGAGTGAGGAGAGATGAGGAAGAGGGGGAGAGAGAGACAGAGAGAGACAGACAGAGAGAGGCAGAGAGAGAGAAACCAGGCTCCTGTAGGCGTTAAGAGTTCCCACTTCTTTTAGCTGAGTCAGAACAGGACTAAAACACTTCTGGAACTGTCTGTACCCCAGACCCTTCCAGTTTCTGGCTGCTACTTTCCAGGCTGGACTCAGCAGAGCGGGGGACTGCAACCTCCCTCTTGGTGTGATGGATTTCAGGCTCTATCCAGTTTGTCTGCCACTGCTCTCTTCCACTATCCTCAGCTGGTGCTGAATCCACTGGAAGCGTGGGTAAGGCGTGCTTATCTGCAAACAGAGTGTCAGTATTTTTGAATACAGAAATTTCATATAAAAATCTCAATTTGTTCTGAAAATCCAGCAAAGATGAGCCTTCTTCATGGTCACAATGTGGAGAGCCAGGCATGACATCCCCTTCAGAGTGGCATTTTCTCTCACAGACCAACCTTCCATATATGTGTTATCTTTGCAACTCCAGCTGATGGGAAGCTCAAAACCAACCCCTTCTAAGAGTGTGTGGGTCTGCACAATCCACTACCTTCCGAGTTCAGCAGGGCTTTCTGCTTCCGGCTTCTCCCTGCCTTCTAGGCCTCAGGCTCATTCTCAAAGGAGGCCTGGAACCTCCTGGCCTGTGCTCTGCCACTCAGAGACCTGCTGTGAGCCCTGTCAGCCCTCCTCCATTCCCTTTTACACTGACTTCTTTCTCTCTGTCTTCACCCAAATCTGAGTCTAGCTCTGAGTGACCAGAGCCAGCTGTGGTCATTTGGAATCACCCTGCAGTTTCCTGCCTATTACTGGCCATCAAGAAAGGAACCAGTCACAGATGGGGCCTGGAAGGGTCTGCTGAAACTCTTCAATCTTTGTTTGTTTGTTGTTTTATTTTCTAGACAGAGTCTTCTTGTAGCCCCATCTGGCCTGGAACTCTATGTAGACCAGACTGGCCTGGATCTCATGGAAATCTTCCTGCCTCTGCTTCGTGGGTACTGGGATTAAAGATGTGTAAACATGCCCTGCTAAACTCTACAATCCTAATGAAATATTATATCAAAATGTGCTGAGATTTTAATTAAAAATTTAATTACATGTTATTTATTTAATGTATGTGTTGTGTACATACATACATATACACACGTACGCATATGCCACAGTACACATGTGGAGGTCAAAGGAAAAGGAGTCAGTGCTCTCCTTTTACCAGGTGGTCAGCCTTAGTGGCAGGTATTTTATTGGCTGAGCCATTTTTCCAGCCTTTGAGGGGGGGCAAAATTTTTAAAAATACTTATCTTTATTTTATGTATATGAGTGTTTTGCCTGCATGTGTGTAAATGCACCTGTGTTGCGCAATGCCCATGGAAGCCAGAAGAGGGTGTCAGATTCCCTGGAACTGGAGTTATGGGTAGTTGTTTGCCACTACACAGATGATAGGAACTGAACCTGGGTCCTCTGCAAGAGCCTGTCAGTGCTCTTAACTACTGAGCCATCTCTCCAGCCCCTTAGCACTAAAATTTTAAAGCCCACTAATTCATAGACTCTTCTCTAAGAATCATGGTTTGTTTTATTGTATTAATCTTGAGTTCATTAATGGGACTTCTAAGAGGCTGGCTTAGAAAATCTCCAGAAGGAACTAGGATTACTGAAAAATGGAACAAGGAATGTTTAATCAAGCTCCAAGGCTTTTCTGTCTTTTCCTTTCTGTGGCTCATTTGTCAGCCTAGGCAAACAGATGGAGGGACAATCAGCTGTTGTTCACATCTTACCTGTCTCCTCTGTCTGGACTGTAGCCAGAATGATTTCAGCAGGTTTGGGCTAAAAGACATTCAAGAAAAGATCCAACTACTCTCATGTATTGGCTCAGGTAGACTGAGTATGCTCCACAAGCACTAAAATGCACCGTGTGCCAGTTACTATGTTGATGCAGAGACCAGACAAGTGGAGAATTCAGAAGAGTGGGCAGTCAGAGTGCCAGGCAAGCAGAACCAGGATGGATAATGTGTAGAAGGTGGGCAAAAGCAGACCAGCAGAGCTCACTGAGTTCCAAGAGGCCAGCCAGGGGAATGCCCACAGGGACAGTCTCTAGTCTGTAATGGCTAATTTCCATGTTGACTTGGTTAGATTAAGAAATACCTAGGCACCATCAATCTTGTCCAGCTATGAATCCTATGACCTAGAGGTCCGTTCTGTTGGGCAAGCTGTGTCCACCTGTAAAATAGTGACTCAACTGTGCTGGGGGTAACCAACTGCCCTCCAATGGGATTTCAGGCCCACTGCTGAACCCACAAGACTCTAACAGGTAGCTCTAAACTCATGATTACCAGGTCTGGTTAATCTCAGTGTGTCACAAAACAAAATGAATAGTCATGATTGTGAGAAACAGATCTGTAGGGATAAGGGTGGGGGCTGACCCAGGTAGTAGGGAGGTGAGGGGTGAGAGTGATTGGTATACATTGTATACATATGCAAGATTGTCTAAAAGCACATTTAATTAATAATAATTTAAAAACAAGTATTGGGGCTCAGCAGTTAAGAGCACTGACTGTTTTTGCAGAGGACACCAGTTGGATTCCCAGTACCCACATGGTGGCTAATAACCATCTGTAACTTCAGTTCCAGGGGATCTGATGCTCTCTTCTGACCTCCATGGGCATTGCATGACACGGGTGCACTTACATACATGCAGGCAATACACTCATATACATAAAATAAAGATAATAAATAAATTATTTTTTTAAATTTTAGCCCCCACCCAAAAAAAAGGCTGGAAAATGGTTCAGCAAGTAAAAGTACCTGCCACAAGCCTGACCACCCTTTCTCTGCTTCTTGATCCACCAAGATGTGAGTTAGCAGCCTCTAGCTCCCACTGCCAGGCTTTCCCTACCCAAATGCACTGTATCATCAGAATAAACCCTTTCTCCTGTGAGTAGCTTCTGGTCGGGCATTTGCTACAGTGATGAGAAAAGTGATTAGATCACTGCAGTATCTAATCACCACTGCAGTGAATCAGAACCCCCTGTGAAGTTTCATAGTAACTTCACAACCCCATGGACATGGCTACGCTCCTGCCTGAGACAACAGCACCCCCCAAGTGGATGCTTAGAAAAAAACATTCTTTAGAGTGCTGACTTCTCTCAGCCAAGACATTTATCCTTCCGTACTTTGAACTCTATAGGATTCCAAGCCCTTCTCTTTGCTACCCAATCAGCTGAAAATTTAAGAACAGATATTTCAGTTCATGGAACAATTTTCTAAAAATTAGTGATCCATTGTGGGTTGGAGAGATGGCCCACTGATTAAGAGCACTTTCTGGTCTTGAATAGGACCCGAATTCAGTTCCCAGCACCCACATGGCAACTCACAACCATCTGTAACTTCAGTTCCAAAGAATATGATGTCCTCTTCTGTCCCTCAGGCACTGCACTCATGTGGTGCTATAAATACTTGCAGGCAAAACACCATACACATAAAAATAATCAATAAATCTTTAAAAAGAAATAAAACATAAAAATTAGTGATTTATTAATTTTATTTTGGGAATTTTAATACTACTACTAAAAGACTCCTGGGTCTGGAAAATCACCCAATCACTGGAAAGGGAACAGGCTGACTGACAGGTAAAATGATTTTGTACAATTAAAACCAAAAAGAAAGAAAGAAAAAAAAAAAAAAACAACAACTTGTCGAGATATTTTGAAGGCAATTTGGTAACTATGGTTACTTCTAATTAGTGAGCCAGCACCTTATGTCCTCCAGATCTGAGTGAAGGAAATGTGAAAAGAAAAACAATTTCAAATAAGTAAAGATGTTAAGTTCTGTTGAGTGCACTTAATCTTCTGTTTTGAACATGAAAAACAAGATAGAGAAATTCTCTGGTAGAAAGGTATTGCTGCCTGCCTTCACCTTCACATTCCTTGTCTCTTCCTGAAATCTCCTTGCAGGTGGTGATACCAGGGGTCAGGGCAGGAGGAGAGGCGGCTCACCCTAGAGTAGGTCTGATGTGGGAACCCTGTGACAGTTGCTTTTAACATCAACTTGCCACAAATCGGATTCTCTTGAGTGAGCAGCCTCAGCTGAGGAATTGTCCTGATTGTCTTAATTGATATGGGAAGATCCCCATGTGGGTGGCACCTTCTGGTAGCGGCCCAGACAAAAAGGGATGTGGCAGAAGGAAGAATGTTCATCTGCTACATGTTTTCTCTTCCCTCTCACTGCTAAGTTGATTTATTCTGTTGCTGCTGCTTCTGATTCTTGTGTTGACATTGGAGCCGGTGTTTCCAGGCTTCCATCATTGACTGAGGACCAGAGGCTCTTCAGTAACTCTCTGGGTTTTCAGCACAGGATTGGGACTGCTGAGGCACTCAGCCTTGTAGACTGAGCAACTGCCTGGTTCTCGGTCTCTCTAGTGTGAGACAGCCACTGTGGGACTACTCTGGCTGCTGAGGTACCCAGCCTCAAGGACTAGGGAGCTACTGGCTTCTCAGCCTCTGAGGTATGAGATAGCAGTTGTTGCAGCATCACAGTAAGCTGTTTAATAAATTTTCATTTTTTTCCATTCTTTCAGTTCTGTTCCCCTAGAGAACCTTGACTAATATAGACTCCCAACTAGCAGAATTAGGGCAAAAGTAAAAAACATGCCCAAACTGATCTGGCCGCCATCTTGGTCACAGGTACCCAACAGGGACTCCTTAATTACCTGAATTGGAACTTGAAGGGAGGGAAGGTCCAAGAGAAGTGTTTTAGGGGGTCTAGTCCAGATTTCCTGAGAGATGGAAACACACACACACACATAAATGCACACACATGCACATACACACATGAACACACTCACTCATATGCATTCACTCACACTGTCAGCACACAAAGAAAGAAGGGAAGAGAAGGCATTGACTGCGCATACCTCAGTCCCTGGAATCTTTAACTAGAGCTGAGGTATTGTCAAAGCCTCATCTTCCACCTGAGCAAGCCTCCAGCTGAGTCCCCAATGCCACATGCTCCTAACAGGGGGGCACAAGATTCCTGTGTGTCCCTTGGGACTTCTATACTTCCAGGAAGAAAGATTTCATCCATAGCTGGTGAAAGAATGAGATGGGCCTCCAGTCCACATTAGCCACAGCAGACAAAACAAAATGGTTACTGTTTTCCTCTGTCTGGAAAAGAACTGTGGAACCTAGGTAAGATGGATTTGGGTATACACTGGAGACACCTGAAGAGGTTTATTTTCTTTTCCATTCATTCATTCAAAATCTGTTTATAGGACTTGAGAGATGGATCAGCAGTTAAGAGGACTGACTGCTCTTGCAGAAGACCTGGGTTCAGTTGCTAGCACCCATGTGGTAGCTAACAACCATTCGTACTCCAGTTCCAGGTGATCTAATGCCCATTTCTGGACTGTGGTGTACCTACATACATGCAGGCAAACACATATATAAAATAAAAATAAAAATTTTTTAAAGCTGTTCACTGGGCTGGGGAGATGGCTCAGTAAGTAAAGTGCTTGCTGCACGGGCATGCAGACCTACCTGAGTTTGGATTCCCATTACCCACATAAAAGCTAGGTATGGTAGCACAGGTCTGTAATTGAAGCGCTCTAGGGATGGGGACAGGCAGCTCCAGTGTCAATGTAGACACTACCAAAAAGCAAGGTAGAGGGCACTTGAGAAAGGCACCTGACATCAACCTCTGGCCTCCACATGCATGTGCACACACATGCACCTGCATACACACATACACACTTGTGAACATGTACACACATAACACACACACACAGGCACAAGAACAATAAAATAGCTATGAGGACAACTGTGGTCCAGGCACATACAAAGACACTGAAATCAAAGTCCAAAGTATTGCAGTTGGCATTTTCAGCCTGCACAAATAAGGTTAGTTACTGTCTCTGGGTCAAACTTGGTTTCTCCACCAATTGAAGGATTAAAAAACAGCAAAAATCTTAAACATGGGTCCCGCCCTCACTTTCCTCTGCTTCCCTGGGCTGCACAACCTGCCAGCCTCTTTCCTGGACACCCTGGCTGACCTCTAGGCACAGAACCACCACTGTTTCCTGATCCCTTGCATCCAGACAAACCCAGTTCCTCCTCGGGGTCCCCAGGAGCCCTCTAGGCCTGGCCCCACCCTCAGCTCCCTCTGCTTCCAGGGCCTGCACAACCCACCTGCCTCTCTCCTGATCCCCAGGAGCCCTCTGAGCCTGTTCCAGCCCTCACCTGCCTCTCTTTCCCTGGGCTGCACAACTTGCCAGCCTCTTTCCTGGACACCAGGGCTGACCGCTCAGCTTCCTGATCTTTGCATCCAGACCAACCCAGTTCCTCTCTGCAATCCCCAGGAGCCCTTGGGGCCTCTATGCACCCCCATCTCCCTTTGCATCTCTGAGTGGCGTGGCCTCCAGCTGCCCGAGACAGCATCTTTCCTAGGCCCTGCTCCCAGGCTAGTCCAAATCCCAAATTCCTGAGGACAACATCTTTCCTGAAGGGATCCAGACCTTAGGGGAAGTTTAGATGAACCAGCTTTTCATGCCCAAAAAGTAAACCACAAAGGCACATAAAGTTTACAAAAAGAAGCAGACCTAAACTTGAAGGCTTGAGTCTCACACAAGAATCAGAAACTACAAAAGAAATTCACATGTCAAAATCACAGAGAAAAAATAATAACATGAAAAACCCAAATAACATATCCCCACCAAATACCAATAGTCCTCTAGAGGAGTACAATGAGAACCCCCTACAGATAATGCAGGACATGGAACTCAAAAGAACAATTATAAACATGATAAAAGAATTCAGGAAATTTAAAGTACACACAAAGAAATCAAAGAACTGAAGGAAGATAGGGATAAACTTCTGAATGAATTCAGAAAAGAGCTAAAAGTACAGAAGACTACTCAGGCTGAAATGAAGAAGGAACTGAAACAATCAGTAAGCCAATTAGAAATGTCAGGAGAAAGCATCACCTATAAGATGAATGAAATGGAAAACAATATCAAGACTGGAAGATAAAGTGGACAAACTAGACCACTCAAGCAAAGATTATGAAAAATTTAAATCACAAGAATGGAATATGCAGGAACTGTGTGACACCATAAAAAACCAAACTTATGAATCATAGGCATACAGGAAGGGGAAGAATCCCAAGATACTGGCATGGACCAGACCTTCAACAGAATCATAGAAGAAAATTTCCTAAAATTAAAGAAAGACATGCCCATACAAATACAAGAAGCATATAGAACACCAAACAGACAGGACCAGGAAAGAAACTCTCCACAGCACATCATAGTAAAAACACTAAACGTACAAAACAAAGAGACAATACTGAAAGCTGCAAAAGAAAAACAACAAGTCACATACAAAGGAAAACCCAACAGAATTACAGCTGATATTTCAGTGCAAACTATGAAAGCCAGAAAAACTTGGACCAAAGTATTCCCAGTTTTAAATGACCACAGATGCCAACCCAGATTACTGTACCCAGCGAAAATGTCTATTATATTCAAAGAGGAAAGAAAAGTCTTCTATGACATAAATAGGCTGAAGGAATTCATGTCCACAAAACCAGCCCTTCAGAGAGTTCTGGAAGCAATACAAAGAGCTGAAGAAAGGAATGACTGTACCCAAGGGATTGCAGAAAGAAATTCACTGAAGGTATAACTGTGGAATAAAAAACAAAACCCATCTTTTTGTTGTCTGCAAGAAACTCATCTCACTTTCAAGGACAGACACTATCTCAAAGTGAAAGGATGGAACAAAATATACCAAGCAAATGGCACTAAGAAAAAAGCAGGCATAGCAATCCTAATATCGGACAAAATAGACTTTAAACTGAAACTAACCAGAAAAGACAAAGAGGGCTATTTCATTTTGATCAAAGGAACAATAAATCAAGAAGATATTACAATCATGAACATATATTCACCAAACTCTGGTGCACCCAACTTCATAAAAACAATACTACAGGACTTTAAGACCCAGATTAATCCCAACTCATTAATAATAGGGGACTTCAATACCCACTGACTCCATTACATAGGTCAACAGGGCAGAGAGTTAACAGAGAGACATCTGAATTAAACAATACCATATATCAAATGGACCTAACAGACATCTACTGAATATTCCACCCAAGCACCAAAGGACATACTTTCT
This sequence comes from Nannospalax galili, assembly GCF_000622305.1. Taxonomy (NCBI): domain Eukaryota; kingdom Metazoa; phylum Chordata; class Mammalia; order Rodentia; family Spalacidae; genus Nannospalax; species Nannospalax galili. The sequence continues at coordinate 2,489,447 of NW_008352479.1, read as the reverse complement.
ATTCAGCGCCCCATGGAACCTTCTCCAAAATCGACCATATACTGGGGCACAAAACAAACCTCAACAAATACAAAGAGACTGAAATAAGTCCATGCATTCTATCAGACTACAATGCAATGAAGCTTAAAATCAACACCGGAAGAAGCCCTAGACACCACGTGAACACATAGAGATTAAACAACACACTCCTGAATGATGAATGGATCAGAGAAGGCCTTTGACAAAATTCAACATGCATTTGTGTTCAAAGTCCTGGAAGGCATTGGACTGGAGGGAACATACTTCAACATAATTAAAGCCATATATAACAAACCCACAGCCAACATCCTTCTAAATGGAGAAAAACTGGAAGCATTCCCATTGAAATCAGGAACCAGACAAGGCTGTCCACTATCTCCACTTCTCTTTAACATAGTGCTTGAAACTCTTGCAACAGCAATAAGACAAGAGTGAGAAATTAAAGAAATAATAATTGGAAAAGAAGAGATCAAATTATCCCTTTTGTAGATAATATATTATATCTAAGAGATTAAAATTGC
>NW_008352479.1:2486241-2488213 GCF_000622305.1 Nannospalax galili | reverse complement strand
TATAGACATAGTAACAGTTTTAGCATGTACAATAGTATAGCCACTGAGGTTGTAAAAAGTACGGGTTCATCATTAACTGGAGGAAAGACAGCATGTTCAGCAAATGGTGCTGGCAAAACTGGATCTCTACCTGTAGAAGAATGAAACTAGACCCCTATCTTTCACCTTGCACAAAAGTCAACTCCAAATAGATCAAAGACCTCAATGTGAAGCCTGAAACTCTGAAACTGTTAGAAGAAAACATTGGCAAAAACCTACAAGATACAGATGTAGGAAATGATTTTCTAAACCAGAAATCAATTGCTCAGGAAACAAGGTCAAGAATCAACAAATGGGACCTCATTAAACTAAAAAGCTTCTGTACATCAAAGGAGGCAACCAGGGAAGTGAAGAGAAAATCCACAGAATGGGAGAAAATCTTCACCAGCGACACATCTGACAGAGGTTTAACATCCAGCAATATAACAAACTCAAAAAACAGAGAATCAAGACAGGAAGTAACCCAATTAAAAGATGGGCTACAGAGCTGAACAGAGTTCTCTAAAGATGGCTAAGAAGAACTTAAAAGATGTTTAACATTACTAATAACTAAAGAAATGCAAATCAAAACCACTTTAAGATTTCATCTTACCCCAGTCAGACTGGCTAAGATCAAGAGAACAAATGATACCAAATGTTGGAGAGGATGTCGGGAAAGGGGAACACTCATCCATTGCTGGTGGGGCTGCAAACTTGTTCAACCCCTATGGAAAGCAGTGTGGAGAACTCTTAAAAAATTACAAATGAACCTACATTTGACCTTGTTATACCACTCCTTGGCATATACCCAAAGAACTCATCCTATTGCAGAGACACTTGTACATTCATGTTTGTTGCTGCTCTTTTCACAATAGCTAAGAGATGGAAGCAACCTAAGTGTCCCTCAATTGACGAGTGGATAATGAAAATGTGGTTCATTTATAGGATCGAGTTTTACTCAGCAGCAAAGAAAGACAAAATCTTGAAATTTGCAGGTAAATGGATGGAACTTGAAATTGTCATACTAAGTGAAGTAACACAGACTCAGAAAAAAAAAATCGTCGTATGTTCTCCCTCATATGTGGATCCTAGAACCAAATCCTGATAAGTGAGTATGTATCCAGACATAACTACAGGAACCAGGACAAAGGAAAGGAACCAGGGAGGTAAAGTAAAAGAAAGAGCCTGAAAGAGAAGAACAGGAGGAAACAGGCCTTAATAAGGGAGATATGGATAAAAATTGGGTTAGTTTAAGGGAGTGGGGAGGGAAGGGTATACAAGGAACCTAGGGGATGAAGGGAAAGGAGCTCAAGAGAGGTAGGACCATAGGAGAAGGGTATTATTAAGGGAGAAAAGGGAAAAATGGGGGCACCTTAATTGGGGAAACCATAATGGAGGGTTTAGCTAGTTTTAAAAATCAGAGGGAACCATATTAGTCCAACAACCTACTGAAAAATTATACGTAGCAGATCAAGAAATATATGGCTAGGCAGGGTTTATCTAAGAACAATTGGTCTCTGCCCAAGATTTATCTACATGGCACACAGTAATTAAAAGTACCAGACTGGTGGAACTAACCTTCTTGGATGTTTAACAGACATACTTTGAGGCCTATACTAATTTGGTCAGAGGGACATAAAGGACAGTTTTTGCTCCTTGCCCTCCTAGGTTGACTAGTTCCAGGGGACTATGATCATCTCTCAAAATGTCCTGTAATCATGGTGGGTTACTTCTTCTCTTGATCAAGGAGGCCAAAGAGATCCCACGAGATGGACTTGAGCCAGTGTGCAGTCTACAAAAGAGGAGGGTCAACACATGCTTCCAAGCAAAAAGCCATGGTCGAGCAGGACCTTTGACTTATCTTCACATAGGTGGAACAGGTAAAAGAAAGGAGCCAGGCACTCTTCCCAAGCCCATGTGACCCCTGAGGAACAGATCCTCAAATGGCCTTAAG
>NW_008352479.1:2471756-2485967 GCF_000622305.1 Nannospalax galili | reverse complement strand
CAAATGAGGAACAGCTGACCCTCCTAAAACAAAGACCTCTACATAGGCTGACTAGATTCACCAGATGGACAAGTAGTGGGGAACAGCTTGGGGTGCCAACATCACAGCAGACAGTAGCAAGGATAACAGAGTATAAGTGCTCTGGTGGGGGGAGGGAGGCTATGGGAGGGTACCATATGGGAAGTGTGTGTACAGTTGAATAAGATGGTTTGGGATGTTCTGTGTGATATACACACACACAAATCAACAAATTTAAAAAATGAATTATATTTGAGGAGGAAGCATAAAAATTATATCATGTTAATTAGTAGAGGTGATAAACATTACTGTTGAAATCTACCCAATGACTTTATAGTCATACACAGGTGCCAAGGATCTGAATGCAACCGATTATGACTATTAATAATCAGATTCATACAGATTAGAGACACATGCGCCAATCTCTAAGTGTTATTAGCAAAAACAATGAATCTTTCTTTAAGAAACAGTATATTTTAAAATGAAATGGAGATCTTTTTTAAAGGTTAAAAACTCATCCAATTTTATGTTTTACAGAGCTTATACTGAATTCAATATTGTATAACTGTATTAATTAAACAGCTAACCTAAAAATTTTATAGCCACTTTTGAAAGAGACGTATCTTTGCTCTGGAAACTGTTGAGTATGTTAAAGCTATAATGAAATGCTTCTTCTAAAAAAAAATTTTAAATAGTAATAAACATTAAAAAAATCTTAAACATAGCAGAGACTTTATTTTAAAAGAGGGAAGAATCACATTTATATACACACTCACACTGAGAAACCTCTCCACAAGTGGTGAGGGGACTCAGAGACCCAGAACCCAAAGCCCCTAGGAGGGCATGAGCCTTTTATGTGTTTTAGTGTATCCCCCAATTTTGGATAGGTTAACTTAAACAACGAGTGGGTGCTGATAGGTCATAGCCCAGAACAGAGGTAAGTCCAGGACTATGTGACTCTAAGCACATCAAATGAAGGATCCTTGTTAGAGTTAGAAAATAAGGTCTTCTTGGCCAGGTATGGTGGGGCATACCTTTAATCCCAGCACTTGGGAGGCAGAGGCATACGGATCTCTGTGAGTTCAAGGCCAGCCTGGTCTCTATAGCGAGTTCCAGGTGAAAGGACTGTGCCGAGACTTTGTATATTGGGAGGTGACAAGTCAAGACCAGAGGTAAAGATGCAGAGATTGTCTCCACTTGGATCCTTCACAAATATTCCAAGCATGGCCTGTGCAAACTTGAGCTCACGAATTTCCTCTGAGACTTTCTCCACCTAATGCCTTCCTTCTCTAGTTCAACTAAAGGCTACTCCATCTTTCCAGGTGCTCAGACCAAAATCTCTGAAGCTTTCACTCTTCTTGCCTTTCATCTAATCTGTCAATCAATTTGTTGGCTTAACTACAGAATCCACCCTCTAGGCTGGGGCGATGACTTAGTGCTTTAAGCACTAGCTGTATAAGTGTGAGGACTGGAGTTTGGATCCTCAGAGCCCACATAAATGCCTTACTGATGTGGAAGCCTACCTGTACTACAGCCTCAGGAGGCAGGGATAGCGGATCCCCAGAGCAAGCTGGCTGGAGAGACTAGCTGCATCAGCAAGTTAGGGTTTGATTGAGAGACCCTGCCTCAATAAATGTGGTGGAGAGTGATTAAGCCTCAACCTTGGCCTCCACATGCACGCTCACACATGTGCACACACATGCATGCCAACACATGTAAATGTGTACCTACCACACCCAGAAAACTGGGAACCTTTGTTTTAATTTTTAAAGAAGACACTAGTGGGATTCAGCACTCTGTACCAGTTACACCACCACCTTGCAGGGACCAGCAGCTACCCCTCTGCTGGGTTATTGTTCTACAGTTCCTACAGAGGCAAAGAACCTGAATGTTTGCTTCTAAACAGGTCTCAAGTTTGTAGTCATGACTTCCTTCCTTCATGGTGCGTTCATGCATTCACATTGTGCTGAGAAATATTTTATGAGCTTTCCTTGCAGTGGAGCCATAGGTATGTAAATAATTTCTGCCTCCCAGCCTCCCTTGCAGCTGAGCCATAGGCTTACAAAGTTGGCCTCCAGTGTCAATAGTGTGAGTTGCAGGGCCAGTGGCGCTCCTGGTGGCGATAATTGCTTTGCATGCTTCTCCCTCTCTGGCCTCAAGTCCTGGTTCTCTGGCTTTAGGGAGATTCTGCTGTCTAATTACTATCCTTTAATAAGCCTTTTTAATCCTTAAACCACCCACAGCATATTTGTTGTGTTTGTAACTGAGACACTTAACTCATGTGAATGGTAAGAATATCCTGTTTGTCATATTAATCTTTATCTCAACCTTTAAAATGTTTCATAAGGAATATTTTAAAATATAGGTGAAAAAAGATGAATAGAGCAGGAGGGTATCAATGGAATTGGTGAAGAAATGGCTTAATATCTGGATGGAGAACCTGTCTCCTTAGTAACAGATGGCTGATCAAAGACATCAATGAGAGCCTAAGGCAAGCTTATGGGCCTGGTCACAGGAAGTTGGGAGAGGTCCCGTGTGGTGCTTCTGTTTTCTCTAGGACAAATGTGTTTTGTTGAGAGTGAGGGAAACGACAGCAAAAACAATGATGTTCAGGGAAGGCTGGGCATAGAGTCTAGAGTGAGCTAGCCAATGGACGAGACATGAGACCACCTGGCCCCAGAGAAACCCAACTGAGATAGAGACAATGGATTTGATACCTACACACTTAGTTTATTTTGCCACTAGAAGCCAAAAACCTGGGTTTGGTCAGAAAAATTGAAGGTGAATAGTTGAATGATCCTTACTTGGAGCTTTGATAGATGGGTACATATGGGAACATTGGGCATTGGGGACATCAAAATGACAGGGCATAGTCTAAGCTGGATAGAAAACAAAGCAAGCTAGGGGTTTGATGGAAAATTAAAGAGTAAAGCCAGGGGACTAGATGTTTCTGTGAGATCTAAGAACATGTAGGAGAGTAGGAAGCTGAGAGAGAAAAAAGGTCCAAGAAGTGAGGAACTGAAGTTCACATGCCAGCAGTTGGGCCATTTCAGGTGACAAGATCAACGCTGTGGTTTTGGGAGAGCATGACAGATGATGAATGGGTATGGTGGGGCCAGGGTGAAGGTCAGTGGAGAAGAGGAGGTAGAGGAATCTGGAGCCCAGAGCCAGAAAGGTCACCTTCAGAAGTGACTGTGGTCAACAACACTGACAGCAAGACAGAAAAACACAGTGAAGTCAGTGGAGTACAGAATAAGGGGACGTTCCAAGAAGCTGACCAATCCCAGCACAGGGACTTGGCTGGGGGCAGCGGAGCAGCGGTAGTGGAGTGAAGGAACAAGGATTGCAAGGTGGCCAGAGTTCTACAAGCTAGCGAGGAGGAATCATTCTGAAGAAACAAGGGAGGGGACCAGAACCTTCAGACTGTGGACAGTGAATATCCCCTGAGAGGCTGTGGGATGTGTTACATCACATCCTGGCAGTATGTTGAAGGCTGGACAGGCAGGAGGTAGAGGGTTGTAGATGGCAGAGGTTGAAGACATGGGGGGGGTCTGTTTGCCATGGAGCTGGGGTCCCAGCAGGAAATGGTGGGGAGGGTATGATTCTGAGAAAGAAGGGCTCCATGGGGACCACCCCAAGGCATCCTCTTCTCCCCTCCTTTCTATGCCAGGAAGTGAAAATAATGAACTATGGTTTACTTCCCCACTCACAGCTTCTTACTGTATTTAGCACTCCTTGAAGAATGGTCTGTAGGCTAGTGCTGGTCCTCAACTGTCCACAATGAGATAAGAACAGACAGATAGAACATCTGTATCACCCGTCCACCAAAGCTCAGGGAACACTGTGAAAGAGGAGGCAGAAAGAATGTAAGAGCCGGAGGATGGGGAGGAGAGCTGGGAAAGGCTGACTTCCAGATAGGACATGGTCATTTTGCTCACGAACTCACAGCAGCTGTGGTTACCCACGCATGATCAAGTCAACACCACCAGTCAACATTCCAGCAAGCAGCACTATTTGGACTCAGTGGGCTACAAAAAAAAGATAGAGGACTTGAGGGAGCAAGAAAGACATATTTGGAGGTATCTGGGAGTGGGAAGGGGAAGGTGGGTGGGTATGAAGATATATTGTATACATGTATGAAACTGTCAAAGAATATATAAAAGATTTTTTAACAGAGAAGGGGCTGGAGAGATGGCTCAGCAGTTAAGAGCGCTTGCTGCTCTTTCAGAGGACCTAGGTTCAGTTTCCAGCACCCACATGGAGGCTAACAACCATCCATAACTCCAGTTACAGGTAATCTGATGCCCTCTTTTGGCCTCCACAGGCACTGCACATAAGTGGTCACTTACATACATGCAAGCAAAACACTCATAAAGTAAAAAATATAATTATTAAAGAAAAGGGAGTCAATGGTCAGCTACTTTTGAATGCTTGACATTGGCACATGGCCCAAGCATGCAGTCCATCTTGCTGAGTTGTATGTGGCAGGAGCAGAGAGCAAATGACCTGCAACGGGGCCTTGTCACAACATGTGATAGTTTTGTTTCATCAACCATAAGCCAAGAGTGTTGTGGTTTGAATGTGAAGTGCTCCCTATGGGGTCCTCTGTTTGGTCCTCAGCCGGTAGCTGGGAGGGTGGAAATGCATGGAGCCTTTCAGAGGTAGGGCATGGCTGGAGGAATTGGGTCACTGGAGATGGGCCTTGAGGTTTCATAGATTGGCCTCACTTCCTGTCTGCTCTGTTTCCTGACTGTGTCCTCAGTGTGCTCAGCTGCCTCACACCCTTGCTGGTGGGCCTACCCCAGTATAGTGGGCTGTATCCCCCCAAACTGTGAGCCAGAATAACCCTTCCTCCTTTAAGTTGCCTGTTGTCAAGCATTTGGTCACAGTGACACAAAATGTAACTGATCCAGTCTATAAAAAGAATCTGGGGAGCTAAAGAGATGGCTTAGCAGTTAAGAGTTCTATATGATGTCTATGCTGGTGTCTATGTCTAGTTGTCCCAACTGTGACCCCCCTCAACTCTCCACCCCTGCTGCTGGCTGCCACGGCTTTTTTGTCTTCTCTCCTGAGGCTCCCAGGACTCCCTCCAAATAAAGGAACTTGACTCCAGTCCCAGACTTGGTCTCCTTTTGGGGACATTCAGTCTGTGACAAGATCATGATTGCGCTGATGTTTCGATGATGGTCGGGAAGGCGGTGTTGCCTTGTTCTCCCTTCCCCCAGTGCTTGTGGGAGTCAGGTGAGGTCACCTGTGAGGACTGGTCAGGTACGGGATGTCTGACCTTGTTATCTGTTCTTAAAGCAATCTCAAAAACTGAGTTCAATGTTGTATAACTCTATTAATTCAACTGTGAACCTAAAAATTTACAGCCACTTTTGAAAGAGATGTATCCTTGCTCTGGAGTGTGTCACTGAATATGTTAAAGCTGTAATGAAATGCTTCTTCTAATCATGTGGTCATTAAATTTAAAAAATAAAAAAGAGGGCCTGCTGCGCTTTGAGGGTCCAAGTTCAGTTCCCAGCACTCACAACCACCTAGAACTGCAGCTCCAAGGGATCCAACACCCTCTTCTGGCCTCCACAGGCACCTGCTCTCTCGTACACATACTTGCACACATAATTAAAAATAAATATTTTTTAAAAATCTGAGCAAGTGTATCCTAATACTTTTGCTATAAAGTTAATATTTAATTTTTTTTGATAGACATGTTCTCACTGTGTAGCCCTGCCTGGCCTGGAACTTGCTATATGTAGACCAGGCTGACTTCAAATACACAGAGATCAGTCTGCTTCTGCCTCCCAAGTACTGAGATTTAAGACATGTGCCTGGCCTGGAGAGATGGCTCAGCAGTTAAGAACACTTGCTGCTCTTGCAGAGGACCTATGTTCAGTTCCTAGCACCCACATAGTAGCTTACTGTAGCTCCAGTTCCAAGGAATGTGCCACATGCCTCTGGCCTTGGTGAGCACTGCATACACATGGTGCATTTACATGCAGGTAAAACGCTCTTATACACACTCATACACATAAAATAAAAATGAACAAATCCTTTAAAAAAGGCATGCACCATCAAGCCTAGCTTTTAATCTTTTTTTTTTTTTTTTTTTTTTTAACTTTTAAATAGTCTTGCTATGAACCCAGGCTTGCTGGTAGCTGACTTTGTAGCCTAATCTGGCTTCAACCTCACCATGATCCTCTTTCCTCAGTCTTTTGAATGCAGGGATTACAGGCATGCATCACAAAAATCTGGCTTTTAAAAATTATTTTACTTATTATTTATTTTATGTGTATGAATATATTGCCTGCATGTAAGTGCACCCATGTCATACAATGCCCTCAGAGATCAGAAGAGGGTGTCGGTATTCCCCTGGATCTGGAGTTACGGATGGTCGTTACCTGCCATGTGGATGCTGGGAATCGAACCTGGGTCCTCTGCAAGAACAGCCAGTGTTCTTAACCACTGAGCCATCTTCCCCAGGCCCCCAACCTGGCTGTTTTAATGGAGATCTTTTAAATTAAAATTTGCATTGTTGAGTCAGTGAGCTTCTCAGCAGGGAAAGGCTCTTGTCAGCAAACCTGAAAGACCTGAGTCTGTCTCCCACAATTTGTCCTCTGATCTCCACACATGTGCTGTGGTATGTACATGCCCCCAAATAAATAAATGTGATAAAAATCCTAGCCATTTCTTTTTTCAAAATATTTTTATTATTTTTATGTGTATGAGTGTATTGCCTGAATGTATGTGAGTGCACCCGTATCATGCAATGCCGCAGAGGTCAGAAGAGGGCTTCGGATTCCCCTGGAACTGGAGTTAAGGACAGTTTGTAGCCACCTGGTAGGTGCTGGGAATTGAACCCAGGACCTCTGCAAGAGCAGTCAGTGCTCCTAGCCGCTGAGCCATCTCTCCAGCCCCCCCTAGTCATTTCTTAAATATAAACCTTAATATTCACAGTATTCACTTAAAATGAAGTTCTAAAATGTGGGTGGAAAAATCACTATTTTGGTCTTAGTTCTATGCGTAGTTTGAACTGCAGAACATTGAAGTCTATTAAGTCTCTATGTTAAGTTCCTGTCCTCATTAGTTTTTAATGACAACTTGACAGAACCTAGCTGAATCAGCATGCCCCACACCCTATTGAAAGATCCTGCCTTTAAAAACAAGGTGAAGGGCTCCTGAAGAATGAAGCCTGAGGTGGGACTCTGACCACCACAGGCACACACACACACACATACACAGACACACAGACACACAGATACTGTTCTAGTTTGCTTCCAATTGCTGTGACAAAACACTCTGACCAATACCAACTTGGGGAAGAAAGGGTTTATTTGGCCTACATATCCCAGGTCACACTTCATCAGGGAGCCCAAGGTAGAAACTCAGGGTAGGAACCTGGAGGAGGAGCTGGAGCACAAGCCATGGAGGAACACTGCTTACTGGCTTGCTTCCCTGGTCCATTCTTAGACTGTTTTCTTATATAATACAAAACAACCTGCCCAGGGGTGGCACCACCCACCTCACTCAAAAATCAAGAAAATGCCCTACAGACATGGCCACAAGTCAGTCCAATGGAGACAATTCTTCAGTTGAGGCTCCTTCTACCCAGATGTGTCAAGTTGACAACTAAAGCTGTCCAGCACAGATACCTATACACACACATACACACAGATACAAATGCACACACATAAATACACAGATACACTCACATACACACACATGCAGGCACACATACAGGCACACATATACATGCCTGCATATACGACTCCCCAGTACACCAACACAGGAGGATGTCATTAAACATTTGCCTATTACCTAGGACTCTCCTCTGCCAATGGCCCCCTGGGAACCCCCTCAATGCCTATTACGTTCTGCCTTGCTCTTGGTGGACCTGGGTTCCTTTTCAGCTTCCTTTCCCTAACCCATCACATCTCCAAGTCCTTGCTGGGCTGCTGGTCTCTGAGTGTGCTGTTCTCCCTCACTGGGTCAAGTTCATCGGGGCCTCAAAAGTGGATCTTCCCGAGCCTGGGGCATATGGTCTGGTGAACAGTCAGGTATTGTTGCAGGCTGGACCTCAACTCTGGGCCCAGTCACTATACTGTGGCTGTGCAGGGAGTGCAATGGTTTATATTTATTATTAACTTGACAGGATGTAGAATCTCAGATCTCTGGGCATGTCTGAAAGATCTTCCCGGTTAAGTGAATATAGGTGGGAAGAGCCACGTTAAATGTGAGCAGCACCATTGCACAGACTGGAGTCCCAGACTGCATAAATTGAGCTAGGCACCTGCATTCCTCTCTCTGCTTCCTGACTGCAGATGCAATGTGACCAGCTCCTCAGGCTCCTTCTGCCGTGTCTTCCCAGACATGAGGGACTGCATTCTCAAACTGTGAGCCAAAGTAAATCCTTCCCCCTTGAGTTGCTTCTGGTCAGGCATGATGTCACAGCAATGAAGAAAGTAACTAAAACAGGGAAGCGCAGAGCTAAGTACTAAGTGGAAATGAGTATGATGTCTATAACACACTTGCAAATCATTCCAGAAAAAATGGGCTTCCTTCACAATTAGATGCTGAGTTTCTTCTCATAACACATGCCTGTAGTTATGCAGTCCTCTGTTCTCTGGGCCTCCTGCAAGTTCACCTGAAGAATTTAGACCAACCTCATGACTTCTTGACCCACCAAGCAGAAGGACTCACTCAATTGTACCATGACCATTCAGTTGTACCCCCTTCTTTCCCCCAGAGGCCATCTGAACCCCCAGAGCAGCATGGGACAGAAAACTTATCTCAGGGCATCTTGAGGGAAGAGCTGGAGGGAGGGCCTCAGGCTCAGGTGGAAGACTGGCAAGCCACCTAAGGAGGCTTTGACGGTTTATCACCCCACCACTCCTTGCCAAGCCTCTGCATCCTAGAGAGCCCACTGATGAGATGGATGAGGGGCCAGGCCTTCTTCCTGGGTGTTTTCCCCAACCTGGAACACAGGCAGACTATGTGGGCAATGATATGAGGTGTCCTGGGGGCACAGGAACCTGCCCTCGATTGCTTTCCAAGGGAAAGCAAACCTACCTGGTCCTATAGTTGGAGTGCCTGGGCCAGTTCATGCAGGTCTTTTGCTGTCTCTGTGCACCCTCTATTGGCAGGAGGAAGAAAATTCCCCAGGATACAACTAAGCCAAGAACTCAGACATATACATTTTCTTTCTTTTCCCCACTCGGTATCTACTCAGTCCCTGTTATGAGCTTCGTGGATTCCCCTTCTGACGACTTTCCCAAGTGGCATCTAATTCTAGGTAAAGCATTGCTAGAGCTGTGGGGGATGCCTGTGCCCATTTCCCTTGGTTCCACAGGCAAGGCTCCCAGGCAGTGTGTGGAAGTGATCCCCTGTCTACTTGGGACCAGGGACTTTACTTCTCCACCTGATGTCTGTTTCTCCTTCCCCACTGCCCAGTGGGGTCACTGCCCTATGAAAGAGGTGAGCTGTGTGTGGGGGGGTGTATAACAGTCCCTTTCCCAGGCCCCCTGAAAAACCAGTTTATCTGCCCTTGCAAGGATCCTTAGACTCATCTTGAGCTTCTCCCATGCCTTGAACTCAGCCCACTGGAAAATGTGAGGTATGTCAGTATCTGAGGTATAATGTATGTTGGGACCTCTCCAGACTTCCTCCCTTGTCTACTAGGAGAGTATTTAGTCCTGAGCGATTAGCAAGGGATACTGGAAAAGTACTAGGGAGAAAGTACTGATCTTGTAGAGGAGGGAAAAACTGGCTCAGCAAGCTTGTCTTCCAGAATTTAAGTGCGCTTGGCCTTTTCTTTCCTTATACTTGAAAACCAAGAATTTGACATCTTTATTTCCTGGTCCTCTCATTGGACCTCTTGACAACTCCCCCCTGGGCCACTTTGTCCTCTGGTTGAACTTGGGGTTGGGCTTGAATACACATGAAGAAATCCAGTGCAGAAAAGGAAAGAAACAGGTGGCCACCTCACACACATCCTTCCATCACATCCATAAGATAGAGGAGTGCAATAATTTTGCATATATGCGTGTTTGCATGTGTGGGAGCATACATGTGCAAGGAGGCAGGTATGCACATGTATGCCCAAACGTGGTATGAATGAAAGTTCCCCGGCGGGGGGCGGGGGCCAGGGGAACACCTCTGCACCTTCAAACAAAAACTCTGCAAAGTTAATCAACTGATTATAACTTCAATGATTGTGGAGAGTTTGGAATGTTTTAGGTCCAGAGCCTAATTACAATTTATCTTGGGCTATCTTTACATGCCTAAATAGCCACCCTTCCAAGCCCCTAGTGTCTGACCTAACATCCTGTGACTAACATAAAAACCTTTTAGATGTATTAACTTAGCTTCCACCAACCCAAGGGCTAAGAAGCCTATCAGATAGCATCTGTAGCAGAATTTGCCCCACTTTGCTATGACCCACTCTCTGATATCTCCGTCAGTGTATTTGAAGTGTCTTGATTTATGGCTTTATTTGTTCTGTTACTATAAAAACTTCATGAAACTGTTACCATATTGGAACATGGAATTTGGAGTGGCCTAAATCTGTGTTCCTGAGCCATGGTCACTCATACTTGACTCCAGACTAAACTACTACCTCTTATCCCTTTTGAGGTAAGAGTTGTGTTTTCACATTGACACTGGGAAGGCCTTGGGTTAATGTTGGGTGTCTTCTTCAATCATTCTCTGAGACTTTATTTACTGAGGGAGGATCTCTTGCTGAATCCAGAGCTTGCTTGCTTATCCTCTCTCTGCCTCCTGAGTGCTGAGATTACAGGAAGCCCACCATGATTTCCTGGCTGCTGGGGATCCGAACTCTGGTCCTCATGATTGCACAGCAAGTGCTTTTTCCACTGAGCCATCATCCCAGCCCCCAGAAGAACATATTTTATGGTTTGCCAACTATGTGTTAGGAGGCTTTTAACTTTTGAGATGAACATTTTTTCACTTTTTAAGATTTACTTTTAATCATGTGTTTAGTGGGATAGGGGTCCACAGAGTCCAGAAGTATCAGGTACCCTGTAGCTGGAGTTACAGGTAAGCCCCCATGTGGGTACAGGGGTGCAGGGAACCAAACTTGGGTCTTCCAAAAGAGAAGTATGTGCTCTTAACTGATAAGCCATCTCTCCATAACTTTTTGGCTGTTGATGTTTGGTTTGGGGGACTAGCTCTTACTGTGTACCCGTAGCTGGCCTGGAACTTACAGCAATCCTCTTGTAGAACCCTGAGACCCTCTTCATTCACCCGCTACCCCCCAATCCCTCCAGACCCCCACTAATTGTTCTTTTAGTTCCTGTAAAATGCTTGGCTGCTGCTTTAGACATGCCTAGACATACCCTGGCATGTTCTGACCCCTGCCTGCTATTTCCCACCCCCCTTCCAGGAAACTATAGATTAAGCAAGCCCAAGCATAAAAACTGCCCTATAAGGTAAAAACGGAGACTCCTGGCCCCACAGGTAACAGTCAGCACATTCCACAGCCCTGAGAATAGCACCTACCAATAAGAAACTTCCAGGGCTGCATCTTATCCATCCAATCGGTTTAAAATTATGTTGGCGTGCGTGGGCTCCTTGAACCAACCGAAATGTATCTTCAGTATCTCCCCGCCCTTTTGTCTAAAACTTATAAAAGGCTCCACTCTCCCTTACTCTAGGCTCTCAGCACGGATCGGTTGAGTTGGTGAGGTCTGAGAGCCCAAGCTTAAGCCCGAATAAACCATAAACCTTTGCTTTTGCATTTTGGTGTGTTGGGTCCTTGGTGGTCTTTTGGGGGTCCAGTGGATGAGGTACAACAGTTGGGGGCTTGTCTGGGATCCCCTCAGATACCTCCGAGAGGAACCAACCCCAAAAGGTTTGTGATCAACCGGCTGGGTAAGTTTTTGTAAAACTGTGTTTGTCCGCCTGTCTTTCTGCCCGCCTGTCTTTTCTATACTTTCCCTTTGGTCGCGGCCATCTGATCTCAGTTTTTTGTCGCTGGAACGCTAGCAAGGTGACCTGGAGGATTCAGGAGACGTCCCCATCCTCGTTGGAGTGGGTGTTCTCCACCAGACACCCCACCAGGACACTAGTCCATCTGAAACCTCAGAGGACCTCGTGACCCTGTTGGGACACGCGAGTCCTATCCATATGGTCTTTGGCACAATCGAGCCAGGGAATCCACACGGCCGAGAGTCCAGAACATCTGAAAGCTGCAGTAGTTTAATTTGGGCCCTCTGTCTATGTCATTCTTGTGTCTTGTGATCTTTGTTCTAATTTCTTTGTTGACGAAACGGACGGGACTGATAAATACTATGGGCAACACCCCATCTTCCCCTCTAGATCTTACACTAGTCCACTGGGGGATGTTAAGACGATTGTCCATAACAGTAGTGTAGATATAAAGAAAAAGAAATGGACAACTTTATGTTTGCTTGATTGGCCCACCTTCAATGTTAGATGGCCCCCTGAAGGGACTTTTAACCTGAGTTTGATTTCCAGGGTAGAGGACCACGTCTTCCGCCCACGGACGGGCCACCAGGACCAGATCCCATACATCGTGACCTGGCGAGGCCTCATTGAGCGACCTGATGGCCCCCCCAGCCTGGGTCAAGTCCTTCCTTCCCCTGATTAATCCAACTGCTCCCCCTCCACCTCTGCAGGTCCTCCCTCTCAAACCAAAGGCGTAAGAGAAACCCATTCTCCAGGGAGGCACAGAGGAGAACAACATCTTTCCCCCACCCTACTCCTCTCAGACGGGCACCCCGCCAATGGCGCCACAAGTGCAGGCCCCACCTCCTAACCCTGAGGAGCCACTATCACTTCCACAGGGACTTGCGCAGGCCACACGGAGCCGGAGGGGGGCGGCCCTGTGATCTTTACAATTGGCGCTCACAGAATGCTCCTTTCTCTGAAAACCCCAGGGACTTGATTAACTTATTGGAAACTGTTCTCTTCACTCACCAGCCCACCTGGGACGATTGCCACCAGCTCCTGAGTGTCCTGTTCACAACTGAGGAGCAAAACAGGATCCTGGAGGCAGCCCGGAAATTGGTTCCGGGCCCCACTGGGGACCCTACCACAGACCCAGGCATCATTAATAACAGCTTTCCCCCTAGCCATCCCAACTGGGACTACAACACGGCAGAGGGTAAGGAGAGGCTCCTGGTCTACCGCCAGACTCTGTTAGCGGGTCTCAAAATGGCGGCTCTAAAACCCGCCAATATGTCTAAGGTCTATGATGTCAGACAGGGGCCCGAAGAGAGCTCAGCCTCATACTTAGAGAGGTTACAATATGCCTTCCGGTGGTTCACTCCGTATGACACAGAAGCAGAGGAATCAGCTCAAACTGTGATGTTTGCTTTTGTTAACCAGGCAGCCCCTGGCATCAAGAGAAAGTTACAGTCTTTAGATAGACTAGGAGAAAAGAAACTTAGGGACTTAATAGCAGTGGTGGAAAAGGTTTATAAAAGGAGGGAGACAGCAGAACAAAAAGAGGAAAGAAAAGAAAGGAAGCAAGCCTGACCAGGGTCCTGGAGAGACAACAGGCCCACCACAAGAAGGACCTCAGAGAGATATTATTGGCAACCAACCCTGAGTATGGAAGGAACTCATCGGTGGGATCCAGACCACGAAATAAGGTAGGGAAAAACCAGTGTGCATACTGCAAGGAGGAAGGGCACTGGGTGAAGGAGTGCCCCAAGAATAAGCAATCAGCTAAGGTATTACTGGCTCTAATTGGGGGTGAAGACAGTGACTAGGGGAGATGGGGCTCAGGTCCCCTCCCTGAGCCCAGGGTAACCCTGAAAATAGAGGGGAAACCAATTGAGTTTATGGTGGATACTGGTGCCCAGAATTCGGTTTTATTGGAGCCAAGAGGGCCAGTGTCCTCCAGAACTACATGGGTACAGGGGGCAACAGGAACAAAGCCCTATTCATGGACTACCTGAAGAACAGTAGATTTAGGGAAGGGCCGGGTATCCTGCTCATTTCTAGTAATCCCAGAATGTCCCTACCCACCTCTGGGCAGAGATATTGTCAAAAATGAGGGCACAGATCCACTTCACAGCTAAAGGAGCTACCCTGCTTCACAACGGGGCACCGGTTCAGGTCCTAGTCACCAATGGCCTGACTGAGGAATACAGACTCCATCAGGAGCCAATCCAACCAAACCCTGATATATCAGATTGACTCCAAAAATTT
>NW_008352479.1:2470183-2470841 GCF_000622305.1 Nannospalax galili | reverse complement strand
TGGATGCAGGAAAGGCAAGAGGCCTTTGAAACCCTAAAACGCAAGCTCTTAGAGGCCCCTGCCCTAGGACTACCAGACATAAGTAAACCTTTCTGTCTATATGTGGATGAACATAAAGGTATTGTGAAAGGGGTCCTCACCCAGAGAGTAGGCCCCTGGAAGAGACCTATTGCATACCTATCAAAGAAACTAGACCCTGTAGCAGCTGGATGCCCCCCCTGCCTGCGAATTATAGCAGCAGTGGCCCTGCTGGTTAAGGATGCTAACAAGTTAACCCTGGGATAGGACCTGCTTGTGGCAACCCCTCATGCCCTCAAGGGGGTGCTCAAGCAACCTCCCCATCGATGGTTGAGCAATGCCCGATTAACTCATTATCAGGCTCTGCTCCTAAATCCGCCCAGGATCACCTTCCAGGTACCAAAGGCCCTGAACACAGCCACGTTGTTGCCAGATCCTGATCTCGGGGACCCACTCCACGACTGTATTGAAACTCTGGCACAGGTGCATTTCATCAGACCTTACCTGAAGGATGTTCCCTTGCCTGATGCCGAAGAAACCTGGTACATGGATGGAAGCAGCTTCATCAGAAATCGTAAAAGGCATGCTGGGGGAGAGGTCACAACCACCTCATGAGTCATTTGGGCCGAGCCACTGCCAA
>NW_008352479.1:2468862-2469380 GCF_000622305.1 Nannospalax galili | reverse complement strand
GGAAAATTTGGATATAAATATTTACTAGTATTCATAGACACCTTTCTCTGGATGGACTGAGGCCTACCTAACCAAGCATGAGACTGCTCATGTGGTAGCCAAGAAGCTAATCGAAGAGATCCTGCCCAGGTATGGTTTCCCAACTACAATCAGATCAGATAATGGGCCAGCCTTTGTGTCTCAGGTAAGCCAGGGAATAGCCACTGCACTGGGGGCCAACTGGAAACTAGATTGTGCTTATAGGCCCCAGAGTTCAGGACAGGTATAAAGAATGAATAAAACTCTAAAAAAGACCTTAACCAAATTAGCTTTAGAGACTGGCACAGACTGGGTGGCTCTCCTCCCCTTTGCCCTTTTTAGAGTAAGAAACACTCTATACCAGATGGGTTTGACCCCCTTTGAAATCATGTATGGAATCCCCCCTCCTATGATACCTAGCCTCCAAGCTGACCTAGTATCGACCTTGGGAGACCAGGACCTACTGGACTCACTCCAACGGTTGCAGCTAACCCAACGGG